>NC_025993.2:37900295-38030743 GCF_000442705.2 Elaeis guineensis
GCTTCTGGGCACAGTCAAGTACTTGCGAAGTCAGAGTGTGATCGAGATGGGATTGACCACTCCAAGAGTTGGAGAAGAATGAGTCACTGTATTTCAATTTAGCAAAACCTTGGCCAGGGTAATCCATCAGATGGATTTGATATTTTGAAATACAATGTGGACAACCTGATCAGAGTTGACAGTTGAACTCTGGGGTGTCCTATGATCATTTTGGTCAAGGGAATGAATTATATGAAAATTATATCCGCATGGGTTCTAAGGATGTTGTTCTACACATTCGACCTATCCGGTCGTCGGGTACCATTGCTAGATGGTCACTTCAATTGGTACAAAAATTTATTCCTGTGCTACCGGCTTACGTTTGGACCTATGAGGTCACACACATTAGAGTTCATGATCCGATCGGATGGTTGATCAATGATTAAGAATCATTCTAGGGTTAAATGATCAATACGATTGACATTTAACCCAGTGCAAGTGTTGCAGGAGGATCGATTAGCAATTCGATTGCTAATTGGCTTAATTTGAATAAGTCAATGGGCTGAGATTAAGTCTAATTAAATATAATTTAATTAAATTTATTTTAGATTTGATTGGATCAAGTCCAATTGGTTTATTGGATAAGCCAAGTGCAAGGAAAAACTAGTCCTAGTTCAACTAGGACTTGGGTCAATCTAATTTTTAATTTGATTAGAAAATTAAATCAGATTTAAATCTAATTTAATCTGATTAAATTAAGTTTTTAATTAGGTTAAGACCTATTTTAATTAGGTTGATCTAATTTTGATTTGATTTGGTTTGAGAAACCAAATTAAAACAAATCATAAGATAGAATCCTAGTAAGACTAGGATTCCACCTTGCGCCACATAAGCCTTCCCCACGCCCTCTCTCTTATTCAATGCCAATCTCCACTTATTTTGTGTGACAAAAGCCCTCTCCCAGGTCTCTCCCACATTCACAAAAGGTTTCCTCTCTTCTTTCTTACATGGAAGGTGGTTTGGATCAAATAAAAAAGGAATAAGTTTGGATTTCGAATTCTATGAGATAGAGTTTTAGAAATCCAAAACTCTTTCAATTTTGCACCGAATTTATCTAATTTTTTTTTTAAAATTTTTGTGGCTTTTAGGATATACATTGTGCACCCTTTCCTAGTGATCCATGCACAAAAATATAGAGGAGGTGCTCAAGAGTTGGGCACCCCTTAACTTGCCATGTTTGGATAAGCCTTGACTAGGTATTTGACCTAGATAAGGACTCTATCATATCTCTCTGTATAAAATGAGTTTCTTTATGAAATGTTAGGAAAAGATAGAGATTTGAGAGACCTTTGTGTCATCCAAAAATTAGAGAGAAATACCTTTGGGTCGTGGAGATATAAAAGATACAAGTTAGGATGTCTAGAGAGAAAACGTGAAGAAGAAGAGGGTCTTCTTCTAGGGTTTTTTATTTTCATATCTTTCCTCCCTCCATCTTGAGTTTCCTGAGAGTGTCTCAGATCTAAAACTCCTCCTTTTACTTTCCATCTTTGAAAGAGTCCAAATCAAGAAGAAGGAGGCACCTGATCAACCATCAAAGAAGGATCAGCACAGTACTAGCATACTGTGCTGATTTCCTGAAGCAGGACTTCTGATCGAGATTCGTGGGCTCGTGTGGACGACTCCTAGAAGCCGGATGCGTGTACGGCTTGCAACATCATCCTTAAGCCCGGATCAGCGAGGTTAGAGCATCTAACTTGCAAGGTAATAGATCTGATCTATTATTTAATACATACATTAGATGTGGTATAGAAACATGTTGATATGATCAACATGTAGTTCATGCTATATTTATATATTTTAATTTCTGATTTAATGCTATATAATAATCATGTAATAGAATCTTAGATTTAGGAATTCTCTGGTTTTAGAAAATAAATTTTAATTTATTTTAGTCTTCCGCTGTATGATCTTGAAAAAGTTTCAAGATCTAACCCTGAAACCCTAGATCTGGTTCCTACAATTGGTATCAGAGCCTAGGTTCTTTATTACATGATTATTTATACATACTTAGATTATTTCTTAGATTAGATCTAATTTATAATCTGATTATTAAATCTGAAATTAAAATTTTAGATCAATCACAAACTGCAAGGTTGTCCTGCTGTAAGGTTTACCCCTTACAGTGCAAAGGTTGTCCTAGTTTGTGTAGATCTATCTTTAATCATAAATTTGTTAGATATGATCTAGATTAAATTTATGATTTATTAGATTTAAAAGGCGTTAAAATCTAAAATAAAATCTCTTTGTTAAATAATTTTTGTGCAAAGAAATTGTTTAAAGTTGAAACTGTTTCAATTACATGAACCTGTTTAGATTAGATCTAAAGTAGTTTCATGTTTATTTCACTTGTATCTTGATTATGAATCAAACATGCAATATGGTTGGTAGAATCATATTGTAAAATTATTTTATAAATATAAAAATTATTTTTTGAAAAGTCAAACCCAACCCTCAGCCCAAAACTTAATTAAGAATTAAGAAGTTGTTTGATTAGGTTCTAGGATTGTGAATTGAAGAACCTAAAACACAAATCATAACACATTGGGTTAATGGGTTAGTGAGAATTAGGTCTATTAATTGGGTTAGACCTATGGTTAGATTAAAGATGAAATTAATTAGAGAATTGACTAAATCTAATCAATTGTTGTCTTAGATTAGGTCAAGGATTCTCTAGATCAATTACAATAGTTGTAGTTGGTCAAGTCCATGTCTTTAACGAGAACCAAATGGACTTGATTCTTGGCTAAGCGGTCTAGCACGAACTGTTAGGTTGATCTAATCGAAACTAATTAAATCAGTTGGTGTCTAAGGTAAACCAGACCGATGGTTTTTAATTGGGAGCCCGCTTACCTGGCCATTTTTGATGGTGTCTAAGGCAAGCTTTGGCAGACCCTCCCACTGATCGAACTTACCTGGTCTCTTGGTGAAATTATGTTTTGATTGGATCACTTGACTATTCGAGCTGACCCATGTCAGCTAGGTAAATCAGTGTGACTGATTTAGGTGCTCCTAGACCAGCCCTTTTAATGGTCTCCCTTAAGCTGACTTGGTGAAGCCAGTGGGAGGATCATGATAAGCTGGTTCATCTGACCTCATCCTCTAAATTATTTAAATCTTCTAAAATTATTAGGTCCTTAAAATGATAAAGTTATAGAGATAACTGAGTCATAGCCTCCCATTAAGGTGTTTGATAATGAGTCCATTAACTCAATAATCATTGCAGACCCAAAGGCCTGGTGCTTGTTGACTAATAGAATTATCACTCATCATATGACGACTTGGAAGTGTCTCTCTAATGGTGGTTAGGTGAGCCAACCAAAGTTGGGCTTAATCATTCGTTGGTTAGATACACCAAGTATGATCATGTTAATGGTTGGACCTAACTGGATCCTTACAGTGGAGGCCAAAGCCTACTGATTAGATTTTTGGGGCAAAATTAAAATTACTAGAAATTATTTAGAGAAATAATTGGTTATGAACCTACCCTTAGATGTACATGGGTTGGCCAACCAAAGTTGGGCTTGTGTGCAGTCTAAGTGGATTCTAGTACCCACTAAGAAATTAGGGTAATTCCTCGAATTGGAGGTAGAGGCTACCAATTCGAATAAAATAGTAGGAGAAACCTTTTGATTAAAGTCCAAATCTTTAGGTTTAATGAATCAATTACTAATTAGGTTATGGTTCTCCTTTGTGTAAATATGGCCACTTTCCTAACGCTCCGATCATTGTTGGACAATGATAAGTTGGTGGGACCCAACTTCGATAGCTGGTATCGAAAGTTGAAGATAGTCTTGGAGCATGAATGGATCCTATATGTGATAATGGATCCTGCACCTGAGGAGCCAGCTGCCAATGCACGTGGAACAGTCAGAGACACTTACCAGAAGTGGCTCAGTGACCGGACCACGGTGCGCTGTATCATGCTGGCTGCCATGAGCGATAAGTTCAGTCACAAATTCGAGATGGCTCAGCCAAAGGACATGCTTCAAGTGTTGGAGGAAGCCTTTGGCACACCCGATGACGTAGAGAGGCACAAGACTAGTTGTGCCATCTTCAACGCCAAAATGCGGGATGGTGCCTCTGTCACTGATCATGTATTGTACATGATCGAGCTGATGGAACGATTGAGCAAGCTCGGCTTTCCCTTGCATGAGCAGCTTGGGAAAGATGCAATACTGAACTCGCTGCCCAAGTCTTATCTCCCATTCTTCACTCATTATAGAATGACAAAGCCTGAAGTAAACTATCATGGGTTACTGGGGTTGCTTCAGAACTTTAAAAAGAATCACCAACTCCTAAAGGAGTCGGTGAACTTAGTGGGAGGTTCGTCTTCTGGTTCTCGACCCTTTAAGAAAGGGAAGAAGAACAAGAAGAAGAAAGTGAAGAAGGTGCAAGTTCAGGCTGGGACATCAGTGTAGAGCCAGACCAAAAAGATCAAGCCTGATAAGAGTCTATTCTATTGGCAAGCACCCTAGATTAGATAGTGTGTCAGATATCTACTTATGGCACTGTAGGCTAGGTCATATAAACAAGAACAAAATAAATAGGTTGACTCAAGAGGGAATCCTCGAAGTCAGTGATTGTGAATCACTTCCAACTTGTGAGTCCTGTCTTCTTGGTAAAATGACCAAGTCACCTTTTACTGGAAAAGGTGAGAGAGCTACTGAGCTCTTGGGCCTAGTACATACTGATGTATGCGGGCCCATGAGCACCAGTGCTAGAGGTGGATATTTCTACTTCATAACTTTCACGGATGACCTATCCCGATATGGATATGTTTATCTGATGAAACATAAGTCGGATTCATTTGAAATATTCAAACGATTCCGAAGTGAAGTAGAAAAACAAACTGGAAAGAGTATTAAAACTCTTCGATCTGATCGAGGAGGAGAATATCTTTCTAGTGAATTTCTCACATATCTAGGAGAGAATGGGATTCTCTCCCAATGGACTCCTCCAGGAACACCACAGCATAATGGTGTGTCTGAAAGAAGGAATCGGACTCTGTTAGACATGGTCCGATCCATGATGGGTTTTGCTAGCTTGCCAATATCCTTCTGGGGATATGCTCTCAAATCGGCCTGTTATCTGTTAAATAGGGTTCCAAGTAAGTCTGTAATTAAGACTCCATATGAGATATAGACAGGGCGTAAGCCAGTACTTTCACACCTTAGGGTCTGGGGGTGCCCGGCCTATGTCAAACGATTAGTCACAGACAAACTTGGACCTAGGTCCGACAAATGCTCATTCATAGGGTATCCCAAAGAGATAAAAGGATATTTTTTCTACCATGCTGATGAACAAAAGGTGTTCGTCAGCCTTAAGATAATCTTTTTAGAAAAGGAGTTCCTTGGTGAAGGAACTGTTGCCTCTAAGGTTGAACTTGATGAAGTTCAACAGGTAGAAGGACCAACACCAATAGCTGAACCTGAGTCGGATATGATTAGATCAGATTCGGAGCTCAATATACCTGCACTATTAAGGCGATCCGGTAGAGTACCGCGTCAGCCGGACAGATACTACGGTTTCTTGGTCCAGGATGGTGATCCCATCGAACTTGATGAGAATAATGAGGATCCGATCACCTATATGGATGCAATGCAGAGATCTGATTTCGAAAAATGGCTTGAAGCCATGAAATCCAAAATGGAGTCCATAAAGGTCAACAATGTATGGACATTGGTAGACCCACCTGAAGGGGTTAAACCCATTGGGTGTAAATGGGTCTTCAAAAGGAAGAGGGGCACAGATGGAAAGGTGGAGACCTATAAAGCCTGTCTGGTTGCCAAGGGGTATCGTCAACGTTATGGTATTAACTATGACGAGATATTTTCTCCTGTGGCAATGCTCAAATCCATTCGGATAATGCTTGCAATAGCTGCCCATCTGGATTATGAGATCTGACAGATGGATGTAAAGACAGCTTTCCTGAATGGAGAGCTGACCAAAGAGGTGTATATAATACAACCTGAGGGGTTTACATCCACAGATGAGTCCAAGGTGTGCAAGCTTCAGAGATCCATTTATGGATTGAAGCAAGCTTCTCGGAGTTGGAACATGCATTTTGATAAGGTGATCAAAACGTATGGCTTCATTAAGAATGGAGAAGAGCTCTGCATCTATAAATGGGCAAATGGTCCAGTTGTGGTATTTCTTGTCTTGTACGTGGATGACATTCTCTTAATCGGGAATGACATCCCCGCACTACAGGGAATAAAAGTTTGGTTATCATCACAGTTCTCTATGAAGGACTTGGGTGAAGCATCCTACATCTTAGGGATGAAGATTTATAGGGATAGATCTAAAAAGATGCTTGGGTTATGCCAGTCCATGTACATAGACACTGTGCTGAAGAGGTTCAGCATGGAGAATTCCAAGAAGGGCTATCTACCGATAGGCCAAGGAATTTCTCTCTCTAAGAAGGATTGTCCGACAACTCCTAAAGAGAGAGAGCGTATGAGTAGAGTCCCATATGCTTCAGCCGTGGGATCTATCATGTACGCCATGACATGTACAAGACCAGATGTGGCATACTCACTAGGAGTAGTGAGTAGATACCAATCTGATCCTGGAAAAAATCACTGAAAAGTGGTTAAAGCCATCCTTAAGTATTTGAGAAATACTAAGGACCAATGGTTGGTTTATGGCGAGTCAGATCTAAAACTTGTGGGGTTCACAGACTCTAGCTTCAAATCTGACCATGATGACAGCAGGAGCGTGTCGGGTTATATCTTTACTCTGAATGGTGGAGCCATCTGCTAGAAGAGTTCCAAGCAACATACTATGGCGGACTCTGTTTGTGAAGTGGAGTACATCGCAGCATCGGATACTGCGAAGGAAGCTGTGTGGCTGAGAAAATTCATCAACGAGCTCGGAGTAGCACCCTCCCTCGATGGTCCGATCCTGCTCTACTGCGACAGCACTGGTGCCATAGCTCAGGTGAAGGAACCCAAAGCATATCAGCAGACGAAGCACATCTTACGCCGCTTCCACCTGGTCCGGGAGATCGTGGATCGAGGTGACGTCGACCTTCAGAAGATCGACAAAAAGGAGAACCAAGCCGACCCCTTCACTAAAGCCCTGGCGATAAAGGAGTTCGACAACCACAAGTCGAAGATGGGTATTAGATACTGTGCCGAGTAGCTTTAGGACAAGTGGGAGTTGTTGGGAAATGTGTCCCAGAAAGCCAATCGTCAAGCTGTTGACGATTGAGCAACCAAGTATTGTAATTGATTTGTTAATAAATAAAATATATATTTAGCATCTTCATCATAAGCTTTCATCTTCTAATGAACTCCGTTGTTATGATGAAGTCCTTAGGACTATTTAAGTTCGATAAAGAGAGGATTTATCGATTAGTCTTTAAAACTGTTCACGACCAAATGATAAGCTGTTAATAAGGACGACTGCTTCTATCGAGCATAGGTCGCTGTAGGCCATATGGGTTGGTTGTCCTCTTAACCAAAGAGTGTGGAGACACTGGTATGGCATACAGGTGAGATGTAAGGATACATCGTCATGGAACGTGACCAACTCCAGAGTATTCTACTGTCGAGAATGTCTCTGATGGGATATAGGTATAAGTGTCTCTTAGACTTGAGATCGCCTCAGTGACTTGCAAGCAACTCACTGTGCTTTGGTAGTGGACTAACTGAATTTTTAATTCAGGGACGGAAGGCTTCTGGGCACAGTCAAGTACTTGTGAAGTCAGAGTGTGATCGAGATGGGATTGACCACTCCAAGAGTTGGAGAAGAATGAGTCGCTGTATTTCAATTTAGCAAAACCTTGGCTAGGATAATCCATCAGATGGATTTGATATTTTGAAATACAATGTGGACAATCTGATCAGAGTTGACAGTTGAACTCTGGGGTGTCCTATGATCATTTTGGTCAAGGGGATAAATTATATGAAAACTATATCCGCATGGGTTCTTAGGATGTTGTTCTATACATTCGACCTATCCGATCATCGGGTACCATTGCTAGATGGTCACTTCGATTGGTACAAAAATTTATTCCTGTACTACCGGCTTAGGTTCGGACCTATGAGGTCACACACATTAGATTTCATGATCCGATCGGATGGTTGATCAACGATTAAGAATCGTTCTAGGGTTAAATGATCAATACGATTGACATTTAACCCAGTGCAAGTGTTGTAGGAGGATCGATTAGCAATTCGATTACTAATTGGCTTAATTTGATTAAGCCAATGGGCTGAGATTAAGTCTAATTAAATATGATTTAATTAGATTTATTTTGGACTTGATTGGATCAAGTTCAATTGGTTTATTGGATAAGCCAAGTGCAAGGAAAAACTAGTCCTAGTTCAACTAGGACTTGGGTCAATCTAATTTCTAATTTGATTAAAAAATTAAATCAGATTTAAATTTAATTTAATCTGATTAAATTAGATTCTTAATTAGATTAAGATCTATTTTAATTAGGTTGATCTAATTTTGGTTTGATTTGGTTTGGGAAACCAAATTAAAACAAGTCATAAGATAGAATCCTAGTAAGACTAGGATTCCACCTTGCGCCACATAAGCCTTCCCCATGCCCTCTCTCTTATTCAACGCCAATCTTCACTTATTTTGTGTGACAAAAGCCCTCTCCCAGGTCTCTCCCACATTCACAAAAGGTTTCCTCTCTTCTTTCTTACATGAAAGGTGGTTTGGATCAAATAAAAAAGGAATAAGTTTGGATTTCGAATTCTATGAGATAGAGTTTTAGAAATCCAAAACTCTTTCAATTTTGCACCAAATTTATCCAATTTTTTTTTTATAATTTTCATGACTTTTAGGGTATATATTGTTCACCCTTTCCTAGTGATCCATGCACAAAAATATGGAGGAGGTGCTTAAGAGTTGGGCGCCCCTTAACTTGCCATGTTTGGATAAGCCTTGACTAGGTATTTGACCTAGATAAGGACTCTATCATATCTCTCTGTATAAAATAAGTTTCTTTATAAAATTTTAGGAGAAGATAGAGATTTGAGAGATCTTTGTGCCATCCAAAAATTAGAGAGAAAGACCTTTGGGTCGTGGAGATATAAAAGATGCAAGTTAGGGTGTCTAGAGAGAAAAACGTGAAGAAGAAGAGGGTCTTCTTCTAGGATTTTTTGTTTTCATATGTTTCCTCCCTCCATCTTGAGTTTCTTGAGAGCGTCTCAGATCTGAAACTCCTCCTTTTACTTTTCATCTTTGGAAGAGTCCAAATCAAGAAGAAGGAGGTACCTGATCAACCATCAAAGAAGGATCAGCGCAGTACTAGCATACTGTGCTGATTTCCTGAAGCAGGACTTCTGATCGAGATTCGTGGGCTTGTGTGGACGACTCCTAGAGGCCGGACGTGTGTGTGGCTTGTAACATCATCCTTAAGCCCGGATCAGCGAGGTTAGAGTGTCTAACTTGCAAGGTAATAGATCTGATCTATTATTTAATACATACATTAGATGTGGTATAGAAACATGTTGATATGATCAACATGTAGTTCATGCTATATTTATATATTTTAATTTATGATTTAATGCTATATAATAATCATGTAATAGGATCTTAGATCTAGGAATTCTCTGATTTTAAAAAATAAATTTTGATTTATTTTAGTCTTCCGCTGTATGATCTTGAAAAAGTTTCAAGATCTAACCCTGAAACCCTAGATCTGGTTCCTACATCTAGAAGATATAAAATTTTAATAAAAATATCAAAAATACTCTTCAGTAGAAAGTTATCGTGTAATTCGATCTTGCGATCTCTCTGCACCCCGAATATGACTCTGGATATGGAATGATGTCAAATCGAATATCATATTCATATTTCTCTCAATCTTAAATAATGATTTGATTAATGAAATATTAAAAACTCTTTCTAATTTTTATTCTACTTTGATCAAAGATTTTCTGAATCATCAATCGATCAGAGCAAGTAGGATGCGATCTTCTCTTACCAGGAGTGATCAATTCCATGTTGACCTATTCATAACCTCCACACACATTTCATCATATCCAGAATACCCCGCATATGACTAAGTCATGAATGAGTATGAACCAAAAATATGGATTCATATATACATAGTTCTATAGTAGTCTTAGGTCAAAAGATTACATGCACAACTCTCACTATAAGAAAACATCTTTTGATGGGTAAATAGATTCCATAAGATGTTTTTTAAGTCGGATCAATTCAGTGAATTCATTCTCTAATGAGCACCCACTTTCTTATATTAGTGTCTCACACAAGTGGCTGATGAGATCAGCTACCCTCTCCATCGAGCAGACATAGGAAGTGCTAGTCTATCCAAAATATTATCCCCTACTCAATGCTCCTATGACTAAGAATATTATAAATCAAGATTTTTAGAATTTTAGATCTCATAGGTATGATCTCATCATAATCCTAAAATTATTATCCTGATTTATAGAGTTCATCATAATCATTATAAAAATAAGATGCAGCATATGATGAAAAATATCTTTTATTTATAAAGAGTCAATACAAGAGTTTGGAAGATTACAAGGAAAATCCATCAAAATATAAATTTTGATTGACTTGTAGGACATATTTCTTTCAATCTTCCACTTGTACTAAAGCCAATCACCTTTATATTTTATCCCCATACAATCGAGGTGGCGATCGAACTGCTGCTGTGGTAGAGCCTTAGTGAATGGGTCTGCTGTATTATTTTTTGTTTCTACTCATTCAATGGCAACATCTTGTCTTTCGATTATTTCATGAATGAGATGGAAGCATCTTAGGATGTGCTTGGATTTATGATGAGACTTTGATTCCTTTGCTTGATCAACTACTCCTGTATTATCATAGTAAAGTAGTACTAAATTTTCAATCTTAGAAATGACACCCAATTCATTGATGAACTTTTTCATCCAGACAGCTTCCTTAGCGGCTTTACTTGCAGCTATGTACTCTGTCTTAGTGATTAAGTCAGCTACAGTCTGTTACTTAGAACTTTTTCAACTAACAGTTCCATCGTTAAGAATAAAAATATACCCTGAAGTCGATTTGCTATCATCAGGATTTGATTAGAAACTAGAGTCAGAATAACCTTCTAGTTTTAGATCAGATCCTCTATATACTAAAAAAATATCTTTAGTCTTTCTCAAGTACTTAAAAATATTTTTCACTGCTTTTCAATGATCCTCTTTTGGATCAGCCTGAAATTTACTAACTATGACTAAAGCATAGGCAACATCAGGTCTGATACATAGCATAGCATACATGATCGACCCTACCACCGAAGCATAGGGAATAGAATTCATTCTATTTCTCTCTTTCGATATTTTAGGAGATATCCTTTTAGAGAGATGTATGCCTTGACTCACGAGTAAGTAACCTCTTTTACTCTCATCCATGCTCAACCTCTTTAGCACTAAGTCTATGTACCTAGATTGAGACAAGCCTAACATCCTCTTAGATCTATCCCTATAGATCTTTATACCTAGTATATAGGATGCTTTGCCCAAATCCTTCATGAAAAACTTACTTGATAGCTATGTCTTGACCGATTGTAACATTGAGATATCATTCTCAATAAGAAGTATGTCATCTATATATAAAATTAAGAAGACAATGGCTCTCTCATTAGTCTTCTTGTATACACAAAGTTCATCCATATTTTTGATAAAGCTAAACTCTTTGACTGTAACATCAAAGCGGATGTTCCAACTTCTTGAGGCCTGTTTTAATCCATAAATAGATTTTTTAAGTCTGCATACCTGATTTACTCTCTTTTTTGAGACAAATATTTCTGACTGAGACATGTAAATCTCTTCCTCAAAATAACCATTAAGGAAGGCGGTCTTCACATCCATTTGCCAAATCTGATAATCATGGTATGCTGCTATTGCAAACATAATCTGTATAGATTTGAGCATGGTTATAGATGAAAATGTTTCATCATAATCAATACCCTATTTTTGCCTAAAATTTTTAGCCACCAATCTGGCTTTATAAGTTTCAACTTGGCCATCTGCTCCTATCTTTTTCTTATAGACCCATTTGCATCCAATAAGAATTACACCCTCTGGTGCATCAACCAAAATTCACACTTGGTTAGAGTACATAAAGTCCATTTTGAATTTCATAGCCTCTAGCCATTTGTCTGAGTCCCTACTCATGATGGCTTCCTTATAGATCAAAGGTTCATCATTCTCAATGATGTGGGCTTCATTATTCTTAATAACAAATCTATACCTTAGAGGTGCATTCTACACTCTATCCAACCTTTAGAGAGGATGTGAATTTTATAGTTGTACTTTATTAATGAATATTTCTAATTGAAGATCATCTTATGCTTGCATTTGTAGGTCTTGAACTTCTCCTAGTTTAATTTTTTTTCCACTATCTCTTTCTAGGATAAACTTTTTTTCATAAAAGTGGCATATTTACTGACAAACATCATTTGGATGGTAAAAGAGATATCCTATACTTTCTTTAGAATAATCTACAAATAAGCATTTATTTGTCCTAAAACTTAGTTTATGTCCAAAATTTTTTTTAATATAAGCTGGATAGCCCCATATCTTAAGATACTTAAGATTAAGCTTCTTTCCTTTCCATATCTCATATAGAGTGTGTTGGGTATAAAATACCTCCCAGTCAAAGTTCGTGTCAGGAGTGACCCTCCAGGGATTCTACCGACATCCGACCTTTGACGACATCTTTCCGAACCTCTCCGGCGGTCGAGCCTCCACAACATTCCCGAGTTCTGCCGACGGATAAACCCCCACCAGTGTCGACTGGATTCTCTGCGACGAACGGACTCCATCCAAGTTTCTACGATGGTCGACCACCTTCTAGACTCCGTTCGGGCTCCTATGGGAGTTGGACTTCTTCCCCGAACTCCAACTGTAGGTAGACTTCATCGGAGCTCCTACGGGAGCCGGACTTCTTCCCCGAACTCTGGCTGCAGGTAGCCTTCGTCCGGGCTCCTACGGGAGTCGGACTTCTTCTCCGAACTCCGACTGCAGGTAGACTTCATCCGGGCTCCTATGGGAGCCGGACTTCTTCCCCGAACAAGTAGACTTCGTCCGAGCTCCTATAGGAGCCGGACTTCTTCTCCGAACTCCGACTGCAGGTAGCCTTCATCCGTGCTCCTACGGGAGCCAGACTTCCATCCTGAACTCCTGTTGCAGGTAGACCTCATCCGAACTCCTGCAAGCGATCTACTCCGAGCTTCTACTGCAAGCGATCTACTCCGAGCTTCTACTGCAAGCGATCTACTCCGAGCTTCTACTGTAGGCTTCGACTGAGCTTCCTCGACAAATGATCCCCATCCGGGCTTCTACGGAGATCGGATTCCGATCGAACTTCTGTAGCGGACAGATTCCAGATGAACTCCTACGACACATGGACTCCAGCAACCGGACCCCTCCAGCGGATGAACCTCTCCAGCGCCATCTGACATCCATTGCCGGTCGACCCTCTACCAAATTCTACGTGAAATTGAACTTCGTCTACGGAAAGCCTCTGACCGAGCTCCTACAGCAAATGGCCCTCGCCTGCAGTATTAACGCCTAAGGCACCCAACGGTAGAAGGCTCGCCAGCAACATCCGAGCTCCTCTTAGATGGATAGCTACCTCTCTCCGCCAAACACCTCAACCGAGCTTCGGCCGACAGGCCTGGACTCCCTGGCAGGCCACAGTAATGGCCACGACTTTGCTCCACTTCCTGTGATGGATTCCGTGCGGCTCCACCACTCTCTGGCAAGTCGCGACAACGGACACTGCTCCACTCCCCGCAACAGGCTCCACGTGGCAGGCCACGGTGATAGCCACGACTCCACTCCACTACTCTTCATAACAAACTCTCCTGGCCCCGAACGGCCCACTACCAGGCGGTTACAAATGTCACCATCAGTCTGTTGCACCCTCCGCCTATAAAAAGGGGACCCCAGATATGTTATTCTCTAAGCTTTAATTTTTATCTCAAAACTCTGCTAAAATTTTCGTTCGAGCACTCCATTCTTGTTGAAGCAGAGAACTGACTTGAGCGTCGGAGGGTCTTGCCGGAACACCCCCAACTCCGATTTAGACTTTCTTTGCAGGTTCCGATGGCTACCGTGACTCCCTCGACTCCAGCTTCTTCGACGTCGGTGAATTTTTGCACCTATAGGATTGGCGCTAGAGGAAGGGCTATATCTTCGTAGTACCCTTATTCTTAAAGGAGCGCTCAACGGGACCGCCTCCGGTCATCTTCTCCGACATCCTCTTCTCCTTCCTCTACTAGATCTTCGCCCGATGCCTCCCCGCAAAGCATCCACTCGACGATCCACGACCTCCGTGGCCAGATCTCAGGCTCCGGCCTCACCTCCAGTTTCTCAAGTTCCTCCTCCTCCTCCGACAATGGCGGTTGGCGTGGAGCAATTTGACCTACTGGTTCAGCAGGTCAGAGGCCTCACTGAAGTGGTGCAGGCCATGCAGCAGCAACAACAGCCACAGGCATCAGTACGACTGGAGAGAACGTCGTTGGAACTCCAAAATCCAGTGGTAGGACAGGCCACTTGGGCCAGTCGCCCCGTCTTTCCCGAAAAGATGAATCCAAGGGTGGAGAGCCCTCAGTCAGATCATGATTCTACTCCTGGAAGATCTCTACCTTCATTCTGCCAGAAGACCCTTGAGACTCGCAGTCGAGAGGATTTCCTGGATCAAAGGCTCCAGGAGATGAACCAGTGGATCGAAGAACTCCACCACGCTCTCTCCGCTTATGGTGAGGACATTTGTACTGACCCTCCCTTCTCTCAAATGATCATGCAGGAACCGATCCCGCCAAACTTCAAGCTCCCTCAATTTGAAAGCTACGACGGGACTTCGGACCCAGTTGACCACCTGGAGGCCTTTCGGACAATGATGCTACTCCATGACGTACCAGATGCCATCCTGTGCCGAGCTTTTCCATCCACCTTGAAGGGAGCAGTGAGAAACTGATACTCGATGCTGAAGCCGGGTACCATTTTTTCCTTTGATCAGATGAGCCACCAGTTTGCAGCTCATTTTGTTAGCAGCCGACATCCCCGGAGGGGTTCAAGTCCCTCATCAACATCAAGCAAAGGGAGGGGGAGTCCATTCGGGCTTACGTCAACCATTTCAATATCACCGCATTGGAGGTCCGAAACTTGGACCAATCGATCGCGATGGCCACTCTTAAAGGCGGCCTTCAAAAGAATGACCTTCTATTCTCCCTGAAAAAGAAGTACCCCAGGGATTTTGCTGATTTGCTGGCTCGGGTTGAAGGGTACGCCCGAGCAGAAGAAGCCTTCAAGATGAAGGATGAGGAGACTGCGAGAGAGCGGCAGGTGGGAGACTCGAGTAAGCCCGCAGTCGAAAAAGGACCGAGAGAAGCTCGACCACATTCTCGAACTCCTTCTGGGTACAAGCACGCCCAGACTCCTCCTCGAGCATGCAGGCAGAGAAGCCCGGAGCGCAGGGTTCGGCGGGGCTCTCCCCCAGGAAGATTCCACAGCTATGCCCCCCTCAACGCATCGAAAACTCAGGTGCTGATGGAAGTCAGAGAGCAGCTCCCAAGGCTAGAAAAGATGCACACACACCCCGAAAAGCGCAATCCTAATAAGTTCTGCCTCTACCATCGTGACCACAGCCACGACATAGAGGAATGCATTCAACTCTGAGACGAGATCGAGGAGCTCATCAGACGAGGTCGGCTCGACAGGTTCATTCGACGTCGGTCTGAGGGTAGAGAGGATCGGCCAAGGGCCTTGCCACAACCTGAGCCGTCGAGGAGGGAAGAGCAGTTTGGAGATCAGCCTCCAATTGGGATCATCAACTCTATCTCTGGAGGACCTTGACGGGGAGTAGACCTTCTACAGCCCTGAGATTTGAAAAACCTGTAAATGTATTACGAACGACTTCGCTTTAAATCAAGATTCCTTTCAGATTTGCACATCTTTCCCTTTTGGCATGGACTTGTAATGACAGGGGATAACCCCTTCAGACAACGAAAATGACACCTAATATGGGCAAAATCAAAAGTCTGGTTATTTTAAGATCGGATGGGAGGAGAGGTCCTACAACGCCCTTATGTGCCCCCACAGCCATGTTAGGGATAGGAGGAGAACCTCGCCTTAATATGAGCAAGGTCGAAGGCCCGATTATTTTTAGATCGGATGGGGGGAGAGGCCCTACAACGCCCTTATGTGCCCCCACAGCCATGTTAGGGACAGGAGGAGAACCTCGCCCTAACATGAGCAAGATCGAAGGCCCGATTATTTTTAGACCGGATGGGGGGAGAGGCCCTACAACGCCCTTATGTGCCCCCACAGTCATGTTAGGCATAGGAGGAGAACCTCGTCCTAACATGAGCAAGGTCGAAGGCCCGATTATTTTTAGACCGGATGGGGGGCGAGGCCCTACAACGCCCTTATGTGCCCCCACAGCCATGTTAGAGACAGGAGGAGAACCTCACCCTAACATGAGCAAGGTCGAAGGCCCGGTTATTTTTAGACTGGATGGGGGGAGAGGCCCTACAACGCCCATATGCACCCTCACAGCTCTATTAGGGATAGGAGGAGAACCTCGCCCTAACATGAGCAAAGTCGAAGACCCAGTTACTCTTAGACCGGATGGGGAGAGTGGCCCTGCAACGCCCATATGTGCCCCCACAGCCCTGTTAGGAACAGGGGAAGAACCACGTCCTAACCTGAGCTAAAATCGATTACATCAGAAATAGGGAAAGGACCTCGTCCTGACACCAATTAAGGTCTGGTCATTCAAGATCAAATAAGAAAAATGAAACCTTCTCAGCGGCCCCTCCATGCTCTCACGACCCCACTAAGAGCAGAGGGAAAATCCTCACTCGAGAAAAGAAAAAGAAAAAGGAGAGGTGGGTTAAAAAAGAAAGCGATGAACTGCATCAGCGACAAATGGAAAACAAATTACATCAAAGATACAGGGAGCCTCGTCTTAGCGAGGATTGGGGTTCTTATCAAAATCTTCGGTCTCCAAGAGAGCTCTCAACACAGGCTAAGGATAAGATGGATTCCTCGGGGTGACGAGAAGCTCAGACCTCTGAGCTCGAACTCTGAAAGGAGGCATCAAACTCGAATGGTCCCGGATAAATCTGCGACCATAAACAAAAGGATGGGTCAATGCGACGGCGATCGGGTACCTCCGAACGGCATCGATATCAAGCAAGGCAAAAGCCAAAAGAAGCTTGACAAACGACAATTCAACACGTGAGTAAAAGAGGTAACAAAAAATTTTCTTCTCATGTCATTAATTAAGTATGCATTACAGAGCCCTTGAGGCTAAAGAAGAAAGATGATAAGAAAAGCAAGCCGACGTGGCGACGACCAGGAACCTCCAAACAACATCGACATCGAACGGGACAAAAAATGAAAGAAGTCCGGCAGACGACAATTCAACACGATGCGCGGGCAAGGTAACAAAGATCTTCTTTTCATTTCATTAGCAAAGTATGCGTTACAGAGCCCAGAAGGCCAAAAAAAAAAAAAACAAACAAACGGCAAAAGAAGACACATAGAAGGACGAAAGGCAAAAAGAGCCCTAAGGGGGCCTGGCTTCTTCCGACTTCAAACTTTCGGCTTCGACCCTCATCAGAGAGTGCCTTAAGCTCTCGACTTCTTCTTCCAATTCTTTCTCCCTCATTAGCATCTCCATATACCTCCGATGAAACCGTTGGCTTTCGTTCTCTGTCTCTCGGAGCCTCTTTCTCAGGACCTCAGATTCTGCCTCCGCATCCTTGACTGCCTGCTGCTCGTATACCAACTGGATCTTCAACTGCTGCAGCTCGGCCTTCCCCTCCCCAAGGGCAACAGATATCTCTTTTATGGTTCCTCTCAAGGATTGGAGTTCATCGGGATCTTGAATAGGAGCAAACTGAGCTCCTTCAAATAACTGCCTTTGAAGGCGGGCAACCTCATCGGTCGCCATCCTGAGCTTCCCCCTGTAGTCGTCCACTTGCTTGCACTAGCCGGCCCGGTATGCATTATAGTTTGCCTCGGCATCTTGGAGCTGTTGCTGAAGGTCGAAGAACTTCTTCGACCATTTTTGGTCGCAGTCAGCCCGAGTCGAAAGCCAGGATGAGCTTCCTTCCAACTGGCTGATCTTTTCCTGCGCAGCCGACAGCTCTGCTTTGAGAGAGCTGATCTTGGAAGCTTGAGCCCAAGATCGATCGCTGGTGCGCTTCTTATGTTCCTCGAGCTCCTTCTCAAAGTTTGCTTTCCTCCGACTGTACTCCATGATCCCCTTCACATGGAGGTTCCGAAAGTAGGTGGCCTCAGAGTGGCTCTCCCTCAATTTGTGAAGTTTGTCCTCTATCTCCTTTGATTTTTTTGTTAAATGATGAACTTTCTTCCTCAGATGTTGGATCGTGGACTTCAACGAAACTCCTTGTGGCAAGGGAAGCGCTTCGGCAGGACGCTGCCATCGGGGAATAAAAGCATCAAGGCGCGACTCATTGCAGAAAAAAAAAAGAAGAGAGAGAAAAAGAGATCAGCAATGGGGTGAGAAAGGAAGAGGTGACGCGCAGTCAAAAAAAAAAAAAAAAAGAGAAAGGGGAGAAGAGAAGAAGAAAAGAAGAAGAAAGGAAAGATGGAATACTCACAGGATCCAGGAGACTCAAGCCGATGTTGAACAGAAACTGCTCCTTCAGAAGGTTGGGAAGGGAAGGAGTTGGATAACTAAGAAGCTTCCGGGTGGCCTAAAGGTCGTCCTCCCCCAGGCTAGGAGCCCGACGGACAGAGTCCCTCAGGGAGCCCCAAGGGGGCAATCCCAGCTTTAAGGTCAGACATTGGACGTAGAGGTACTTCCCCTTCCAGTTATGGATAGAAGAGGGAGCACCTTTCAGCAACCCCTTCTTGCCGAACTGAGGGGAGAAGTATCACCAGTCCTTTGTCGAGGGGTGGTGCTTGAAGGTGTAAAAATACCTAAACAGAGAAAGAGATGGCTAAACTTCGACTACGTGGCAAAGGGAGAGGAATCCTATAAAAAACCTAAAGGAATTCGACGTGACTGAAGCTAAAGAAATGTCTAGAAAATTGAAAAGAACGACGACGAAGGGCGGAAGCGGAAGCCGGAGCCCAGTGCGGAAGGCCTCCTAGTACAGGCAGAAACGGCCAGGTGGGGGGGTGCTGGCCCGGTCGGTGGGACTAGAAAGCTCCAGATCATACTCCGAAGGAACTCCATACTGAACCTTTATCAGTAAAAGTTCATCCGGAGTCAGAGAATAGGGAATGGCGCTTGGCGCAAAAACCAGATGAGGCCCAGCCCTAGATGTGGGTTCGTCTACAACATGAGGGTTCTGGGGGACTGAGGCAGACGAGCTCCTGGAACTGCTAGAGGTGGAGGTGCCAGAAGATATTTCAAGCAAGAACCCTAAAAATCCCGAAGAGATCAGGCAAAATAAGAGCCGAAAGGTTCGTGGGGGACCTAACAAGAAGAATGCAGCAGAAGAAAAATGGAGGAGAAGGGGCACCTAGATGGCAAGAGAAGGAACGAAAGTTTCGGGACTAACCTAAGTCGCTCCGAAGGATGCAGAGGCGCAGGGACAGGGATGACTCGAAGAACACTTAGGGTCAAAGCGGACACCAAGGAAGGTCAGAGCTCTCGGAGAGAAGGCGGGCACCAACAGGACTTTCAAGCAGAATGAAACTCCTGGAGGCGGAAAGGCAGGTTTAAATAGACCTTGGGATCTGGCGCTATAATGATCGTGGATCTCCTCAGGCCGACCCATGTTCGCCATGTGTCCCACTCGCCACAGCAGGCAGCTAAAAGCGGCTGACAGCTGACAAAGCCATTACTGCACCATACCTGGGACAATGCTCCAGCGAGAATTTTGAAAGATCTCTTCGGATCGCCCCGATTTGAAAAGACTCCAGCACGCGCGCATTAAATGCCTGGATTTTTGAGGGAGGTCGTGCATAGGATTCAAGGGGGCAACTTCGGCTGTAAAAATTTTTCTGTACTTTCTTCATTCGAAACTCAAACTCGAAAGTAGGGGGATTGGTGTTGGGTATAAAATTCCCCCCAGCCAAAGTTTGTGTCAGGAGTGACCCTCTAAGGATTCTACCGACGTCCGACCTTCGGCGATATCTTTCCGAACCTCTCCGGCGGCTGAGCCTCCGCAACATTCTCGAGTTCTGCCGACGGATAAACCCCCACCAGTGTCGACTGGATTCTCCATGATGGACGGACTCCATCCAAGTTTCTACGGTGGTCGACCACCTTCTAGACTCCGTCCGGGCTCCTACGGGAGTCGGACTTCTTCCCCGAACTCCAACTGCAGGTAGACTTCATCCGAGCTCCTACGGGAGCCGGACTTCTTCCCCGAACTTTGGGTGCAGGTAGCCTTTGTCCGGGCTCCTACGGGAGCAGGACTTCTTCCCTGAACTCCAACTGCAGGTAGACTTCATCCGGGCTCCTACGGGAGCCGAACTTCTTCCCCGAACAGGTAGACTTCGTCCGAGCTCCTACGGGAGCCGAACTTCTTTCCCAAACTCTGGCTGCAGGTAGCCTTCGTTCGGGCTCCTACGGGAGCCAAACTTCCATCCTGAACTCCTGTTGCAGGTAGACCTCATCCGAACTCCTACAAGGGTCAGACTCCGAGCTTCTACTACAAGCGATCTACTCCGAGCTTCTACTGCAAGTGATCTACTCCGAGCTTCTACTGCAAGCGATCTACTTCGAGCTTCTACTGCAGGCTTCGATCGAGCTTCTTCGACAAATGATCCCCATCCGGACTTCTACGGAGATCAGACTCTGACCAAACTTCTATAGCGGACAGATTCTGGACGAACTCCTACGACACATGGACTCCAGCAGCCGGACCCCTCCAGCGGATGAACCTCTCCAGCACCATCCGACATCCACTGTCGATCGACCCTCTGCCAAATTCTGCGTGAAATCGAACTTCATCTACGGAAAGCCTCTGACCGAGCTCCTACAGCAAATGGCCCTCGCCTGCAGCATTAACGCCTAAGGCACCCAACGGTAGAAGGCTCGTCAGCAACATCCGAGCTCCTCTTAGATGGATAGCTACCTCTTTCTACCAGACACCTCAATCGAGCTTCGGCCGACAGGTCTGGACTCCCTGGTAGGCCACAGTAATGGCCACGACTCTGCTCCACTTTCTACGATGGATTTCGTGTGGCTCCACCACTCTCTGGCAAGTCACGACAACAGACACTGCTCCACTCCCCGCAACAGGCTCCATGTGGTAGACCACGATGATAGCCACGACTCCACTCCACTACTCTTCATAACAAACTCCTCCTAGCCCCGAACGGCCCACTACCAGGCAGTTACAAACGTCGCTATCAGTTTGTTGCACCCTCCGCCTATAAAAAGGGGATCCCAGATACGTTATTCTCTAAGCTCTAATTTCTATCTCGAAACTCTGTCAAAATTTTCGTTCGAGCACTCCATTCTTGTTGAAGCAGAGAACTGACTTGAGCATCAGAGAGTCTTACTGGAGCACCCCCAACTCCGGTTTAGACTTTCTTTGCAGGTCCCGACGGCGACCGCGACTCCCTCGACTCCAGCTTCTCCGACGCCGGCAGATTTTTGCACCGACAGAGTGCTTGACATAGATTTTGAAGATACTTTGTTCAAGATATAGACAGCAGTTTCTAGGACATATCCTCAGAAAAAAATAGACAAGTCTGTAAGGCACATCATGGACCGCACTATATCTAATAAAGTGCGATTCCTCCTTTTTTCTACACCATTTAGCTGTGGTGTATAAGGAGAGGTCTATTCTGAGAAAATTTTATTTTCTTTAAGATGATCTAGAAACTTATTGGATAAGTATTCTCCTCTTCGATTGGATCGAAGGATTTTAATATTTTTTTTAGTTTGTTTCTCGACCATGCTTTGATACTCTTTAAATTTATCAAAGATCTTGAATTTGTGTTTCATAAGATACACATATCCAAACCTAGATAAATCATCAGTGAACATTATAAAATAAGAGTATTCTTATCTGGCTTTTGTTGTCATTGGACCACATACATCAGTATGTACAAGTCCTAATAACTCACTTGTCCTTTCTCCATATCCACTAAATGAAGTCTTAGTCATTTTTTTCATAAGATAAGATTCACAAGTACCTAATGATTCATAATCATAAGGATCAAAGAACTCTTCTTTGTATAACTTGTTAATTCTTGTCTCACTTATATGACCAAGTCGACAATGTCAAAGTAAAGTATTATTCATCTCTTATCTTTTTCACTTTTTGCTTTCATCAATATGAAAAATATTATCATTAGATAGAATTAGAAGACCATTATTAATAATACTATGATAAAGAATTTTATTAGAAAAAAAATTGAGCAACTATTACTCTTTCCATTTATTTCATAACCTCATTGCAATAGCAACGGTACAGAAATAATATTTCTAATGATCTTCGGCATATAATAATAATTTTCTAGCTCTAAGATCTTTTCAGAAGGTAACTTGAACATATATGTCCCTACAGTCTCTGCTTGGATGGACTCTCCTCCAGCACTGTAGAGCTCGAAGTCACCCTTCTTCAGCACTCTAATATTCTACAGCCCCTGCAATGACTTGCAGATATGAGAATCGCAGGTGGTATTCAATACCTAAGAGTCTGAATTGGAAGAACTTAATGATAAAATTGTATGTATCTCATACATACCTTTTGGTGTGTCACTTACACAAACTTTTACAGTTGCAAGATATAACTTATAATTCCTTTTTTAGTGTCCAGCCTTGCCGCAGTGAAAGCAGGTACCCTGTCTAGAGACTTTCTTTCCCTTCTTCTTCATCTTGCCACCCTTAGGGTTCAGTGCTTTCTTTGAACCCTTAAAATCTGACTTCTTCTTAGAGATTTTATCCATAAAAAGAAGTGGAGCTTTTTCTTTCTTTATGTGGCTCTCAACTATTTTGAGCATATTTAACAACTCAGACAAGGAGGTATTCAATTTGTTTATGTGATAATTCATGACAAACTGAGCGAACGACTCGAAAAGAGATTGCAGGATCAAATCTTGACTTAATTCTCTATCCATCATAAAACATAGTTGACCCAATATGGTGATCAAATCAATGACCTTCAAGCTATAATCTTGGATGGATGGCCCTTCTATCATTCTAGCATGAAATAACTACTTAGATATCTCATATCTAGTAGTCCTACTCTATTCTCCATACCACTTTTTAAGATTGAAGAGTATGGATTGTATATCCATGCTCTCATATTGCCTCTACAATTTATTGCTCATAGAGGCCAGTATGATGCACTTGATAGTCAAACTATCATTCTTCCACATCCTGTATGTGGATACCTCCTCCTCTGTGGTATCATCCCTAACCTCTTTGGTTCAAAGGCATCAAGAATATAGGAGAGCTTTTCTTGAACGAGTATGATTTTTAAATTTCTCAATCAGTCCACATAATTGGGATCGATCAACTTGTTGGAATCTAAAATTCCTCACAATAATAGTGAAGATGCCATTTGTAGAATTTAATCTATAATAATTAAAGAACATTACAAAAGCAAACAACTCATGTTGACTCACATAATTAAATAAGATTTTTAGATTTAATTATGTCTCTCACTATTTTATCGAACATCATAACCCTCTATTATGATGAACGAGATATATTATATATTTATCTTAGTGGGATTGAGACCCTAATCCCTTATAATGATCTTATGTTAACACAACAAACCCTTATAAGTTCATAGGTAGAAAATTTTTTCCAATTGTATCTCATGCAATTCTCAATATCATATCTTGATCTCTAAAACATTATTAGCCTTATGTTAATACAGCAAGCTATAATATTTTAGTTAAGTAAGACCCTTCATTTCAATACAGTCAAATTCGAATATAACTGTCCTTGTATTAACATAACAAAGCAGTACATCCAAAATTACTGTAAGCATCTTCTATGCACTAGGATTATGTTATATCAATCCTTATGACAAGCCCTATGGTAACACAACAAACAAACCATAGTTCATGATATAACATTAATCCAGCAGAAGGAAGGCCCCTAGTAGTATTTTTAACATTAAGATTTTTCAATATCAAGATCGCTTAATCAAATTGGCTAGGTAAGTAAGGTGGATCCCCCCGTTGCTTTTCTTAGATACCAATAAATTAGCCAGGTCAGACAGCAGAACCAATTAAAGAACCACTTGTAGTGCTTTTCTAGACACCAATTGATCAATTGATCAAGAATTGGTTAACCCCTAGTTGCATATCACTGCAACTTAATATAATTTTTAATGAGGACTTTTATTTGCTCTCATGCATATTCTAACTATATAATATTAATTTATACTAATATATATATGAATATTAAAATATTCTATATGTGCATGTGTAATATATAGATTTTTATTATCCTAGGACAACCTTGCAGCATAACCCCGTTATGCTGGGACAACCTTATGTCAGGATGATGAAGTGGTGGATCATATATGCATCATTTCATATCATCATATGAAAGCATAATTACATAGCATAATTCATCTTATAACATGAATCATAATATGCATCACATAAACATTATGTATATATGATTGAACCAAACAAAGCCGGCTCTGATACCACTGTAGGGTTTCAGGGTGGACATGCACAGTGAAAGCATAATGGATTTTAAAATTTAAATTATAAAATATTAAATATTAAACCCATAAACTAGTATCTCTTTGATGATTAACAATCATATTATATTCAAAATTAAATTCAAGCTATAGAAGAATACCTGCAGTGCTTAATCCAAATTTCGGCAGAACCTCCACCAGGTGTCCAAGTGTTCGCCCTTCAATGGTGATCCACATGGGGCTATGATCAGGACATCAAATCTTTGAAATAATTTCTCTTCCAAAATTCTCACTTTAAAAATTTTTTTGGACAGCAGAACCTCAAGAGCTTCTTCCTCTCCTTCTAGCCCTCCTATCCCTACCTTTCTTCTCTCCTTGTCTTCCTTAATTCTCTTCCTAAGCTCTTGTCCTAAAATCGAACTTGTCCTTACTATTTTTGGAGTTATCCTAATAAGAGAAAAAAGTGACTAATTAGATAATAGGAAGAGTGTGTAAGAAAGAAGAGATAGGAGTAATTTTCTGAATGAATCAAATCTCCCTGACGTAGCCCCCTTTAAATAGTTAGCGATGGGGTGCCTTCGAGAATGATTCGCACCCCCTCCACGCACCATCTCATATCCATCAAAAAATCTCATATCTCTTGATGAATTCTCATACCCATCTGAAAGGTTTAACACATGGCAATCATCAGAAAAAAATCCAAGAGATGCTTCGTGCAGAAGGACTCTTCGAAATATTTTTCTCGATGATTCTCTGATGCGTCACGCAGCTTCCCATGGCATAATTTTTCTCCACAACCCATCAATGACTTTTAGCCATCCAATAGACCAAAATGAAGATGCTAACTTATTAATGGAGTAGAAAAAATTTGAAATTAAAATGTGGTGTGACACTTGGATTAGAGTCCTTCAAAAATTGGACTCTTGGTTAGGTGCATAGATTAGACTGGCAGGATTTCCAACTTCAACTAATTTTCATGATTAAACTAGAAGGTGTTTTAACTTTAGAAAGATTTTTTATGCTCAAAATTAAGTTGAATCATTAAATTTTTTTTTTTTATCATGAAACATTGGATAAGCTCGAGGAAATGGCATCCCATCTCATGGGATGCAAAACCTATTTCTGCGCACAAAGACTGCACCCATGCGTAAGAAAAATTCTTGATGCATGGAGACCTAATTTTTTGGCTCTAAATTTTTTGTATGTGCAACCAAGGATTGATCCAACTCAAACTCAAAATTAGTTTGAATTAATTTGGCTTTAATTAGCCCAATCTAGAATCAATTTTGAACCTGATTTGAAACAAGAAGCTTGTTTTTGCAATATGTGCTAGCATGTCTATTTTGCAAACATGATCTAATCTAGTTAGACCCCTGATCAATTTTCTTTGTATGTACCCCATTGAGTTCCATATCTAGCTAGTAGTAGACCTGAGTGCAAGTTAATCTGATTTGATTAGAATTTAATCTAATCGATCTATATCCAATCGAGCTAACCCGATTTCAGCAATTAGAACTCTTTCTAATTGACGATCGAATTAAACTCTTTAATTTGATTAAATCTACAAGATAAGATTGATATCTAAAAATATATTATATCTATTTAGAAGATATAAAATTTTATTAAAAATATCAAAAATATTCTTCAGTGAAAAGTTACCATGTAATTCGATCCTGCGATCTCCCTGCACCTCGAATATGTCTTTGGATATGGAATGATGTCAAATTCAATATCATATTCATATTTCTCTCAATCATAAATGATGATTCAATTAATGAAATATTAAAAACTCTTTCTAATTTTCATTCTACTTTGATCAAAGGCTTCCTGAATCATCAATCGATTAGAGCAAGTAGGATGCGATCTCCTCTTATCAGGAGTGATCAATTTCATATTGACCTACTCATAAACTCCATACATATTCCACCATATCCAGAATACTCTATACATGACTAAGTTATGAATGAGCATGAACCATAAATATGGATTCATATATACAAGGTTTTATGGTAGTCTCAGATCAAAGGATTACATGCATAACTCCCACTATAAGAAAATATCTTTTGATGGGTAAGTAGATTTCATAAGATATTTCTTAAGTTGGATCAATTCAGTGAACTCATTCTCTAATGAGCATCCACTTCTTTGTATTAGTATCTCACACAAGTGGTTTATGAGATTAGCCACCTTCTCCATCAAGCGTACATAGAAAGTGCTAGTCTATCCGGAACATTGATCCCCTACTCAATGCTTCTATGACTAGGAATATTCTAAATCAAGATTTTTAAGATTTTAGATCTCATAGGTATGATCTCATCATAACTCTAAAATCATTATCCTGATTTATGAAGTTTATCATAATTATTACAAAAGTAAGATGCAGCATATGATGAAAAATACTTTTTATTTATAAAGAGCCAATACATGAGTCTGAAAGCTTACAAGAAAAACCCATCAAAATATAAATTTTGATTGGCTTGTAGAGCATATTCCTTTCAAATCCCATTAAGAAATATTAGTATGTTTCTCAATTTTCATACTTGAGGGCTATAAAGTTCGATAAAATAGTGAGAGACACAATTAGACAAAAGTTCTAATCTAGTTGTGTATGTCATCATGAGTTGTCTGCTTATATTATATTTTTGTTATTGTAGATTAACTATATATATGGCATCCTCATTATTACTTAGAGGTATACTAGATGCAAATAAATTGATCGGACCTAACTACGTTGACTGGTTAAGCAACTTGAGAATAGTTCTCACTCAGAAAAAAAATTTCTACATTCTGGATACACCTGCACCAGATTCACTTGGGGAAGATGCTTTCGAGGAGGAAAGGGCCACATACAAGATGTGGAAAGAGGACATTGTGACTGTCAAATGCATCATGCTCGTCTCGATGCACAATGAGCTTTAGAGGCAGCATGAGGATATGGATGTTCCCTCTGTACTTCTTAATCTTAAGGAGTTATATGAAAAATAAAGTAGAACTACTAGATATGAGATATCTAAGTAGTTATTCCATGCCCGCATGTCTGAAGGTACCTTTGTGCAAATGCATGTCCTGAAGATGATTGATTTGATCACTCATTTGGGACAATTGGGCTTTGTTATGGATAGTGAATTGAGTCAGGATTTGATCCTGCAATCTCTTCTTAACTTTTTTTCTTAATTTATTATAAATTATCATATGAACAAACTGAACATTAGCCCGTTAGAGCTGCTGAATATGTTGAAAACAGCAGAGAGTCATTTCAAAGATAAAAAGACTCCGATTCTTCTTGTCGATAAGATCAACAAGAAGAAAGATAAGAAGGATTCTAAGAAAAAGATGAACCCTAAGGCTGGCATCTCCAAGAAGAAGGTGAAGAAGGTCTCCACCAAAGATTCTTACTATCACTGTGGCAAGGAGGGCTACTGGAAGAGGAATTACAAGGAATACCTTGCAACCGTGAGACCGACAAATGTTGCTAAAGGTTTATATATGATACAAACTAACTTATCATTAAGTACTTCAATTTTAGATTTTTGGATATTAGATACCGCCTGTGGTTCACACCTTTGCAAATCATTGCAATATTTACAGAAAATAAAGAGTTTGAATAAAGATGATTTCGAGCTATTCGACGTTAGTAGAGAGTCCATTCAGGCCGAAACCATAGGAATCAGGATTTTGAAGTTACCTTCGGACAAAATTTTAGAACTAAAGACCTGTTATTATATCTCTAATATTGTTAAAAATATTATTTCTGTACCATTGTTATTGGATCAAGATTTTGAAATAAAAGCAAAAAATAATGATTGTTCTATATATATTTTTTAATGAATATTTTAGAAATACTTATATTGATAATAATCTTTTATTTCTTACACTTAATGATAATATACTTTATATTGATAATATGAACAAAAAATAGAGAGAAGATGTGAACGCCACATACCTCTGGCACTGCCGACTTGGACATATAAATGAGTTGAGAATTAGCAAGTTATACAAAGATAAATTCTTTGATCCTTATGATTATAAATCATATGGAACTTGTGAATCTTATCTCATGAAAAAAATAACTAAGACTCCATTTACCGGACATGGAGAAAGGGCGAGTGACATATTAGATCTTATACATACTGATGTTTGCGGTGCAATGTTGACTCAAGCCAGAGATGGATACTCTTATTTCATCATATTTACTAATGATAGGTCTAGGTTTGGATATATATAATTAATGAAATACAAATCTGAAGCTTTTGATAAATTTAAAGAGTATCAAAGAATGGTTGAGAAATAAACTGATAAAAGTATTAAAGCTCTTCGATCTGATCGAGGAGGAGAATACTTGTCTAGCGAGTTTGTCAATTATTTAAAGCAAAATGGAATACTCTCTCAATGGACACCTCCTTATACTCCATAATTAAATAAAATTACGGAAAGAAAGAATCACACCTTATTAGATATGATGCGGTCCATGATGTATTTCATAAATTTTTCGATATCCTTCTGGGGATATGCTCTCGACGCCGCAGCGTATGTCTTAAATAAAGTGCCTTCTAAATATGTTTCTAGCACTCCATATGAGATATGAAAAGAGAAAAGATCCAGTCTTAAGTATCTTAAGATTTGGGATTGTCCAGCTTATGTGAAAAATATTGATGGACATAAGTTGGATGCTAGATCACAAAAATATAGATTTATGGGTTATCCCAAGGAGAGTATAGGATATTACTTCTACCATCCTACTCAATAAAAGATGTTTGTTGATAGGCATGCCATTTTCTTGAAAAAAAAGTTTATCCAAGAAGGTGATAGTGGAAGATCTGTTGAACTTATGAAAGTTCAAAACCTATAATCTATCTAGGATTCATAAAATAGTTTTCAACCAGATGTGCCCATTATTGAGGCACAGCCACTACACACACCTCTTCTCTGAAGGTCAAGTAGAGTGCGTAATGTATCACTTAGGTATGAATTTATCATTGAGAGTGACAATATATTCCACATCATTGAAAATGATGATCCCACAACCTATTCAGAAGTTGTCATGAGTAGCGACTCTGATAAATAGCTCAATACCATGAAATCTGAAATAGACTCTATGTATACTAACCAAGTTTGGACTTTGGTTGATGTACCTGAGGGTGTGATCCCAATAGGTTGCAAATGGATCTTCAAAAAGAAGATTGGAGCAGATGGCCAGGTGAGACCTATAAATCCAGACTGGTGGCAAAAGGTTTCAAACAAAAACAAGATATTGATTATGAAGAAATCTTTTCATCGGTAGCCATGCTCAAGTCTATTTGGATAATGCTTGCTATTGCAGCATACCATGACTATGAGATCTGGCAAATGGATGTTAAGACTGCTTTTTTTAATAAAAATCTTGAGGAAGAAGTTTATATGACTCAACTAAAGAGATTTATCTCTAATGAGAGAGCAAATCAGGTATGCAAGCTGAATAGATCCATTTATAGATTAAAACAAGCATCGAGGAGCTGGAACATCTATTTTGATGAGACTGTCAAATCATTTGATTTTATTAAAAATATGGATGAACCTTATGTATACAAGAAGACTAGTGAGAGTGCTGTTGTCTTCTTAGTCTTGTATGTGGATGACATATTATTTATTGAAAATGATATCTCGATATTGCAATCGATCAAGACATGGCTATCACAAAAATTTTTCATGAAAGATTTGGGTGAAGCATCCTATATACTTGGTATAAAGATCTATAGGGATAGATCAAAAAGAATGCTAGGCTTGTCTCTGTCTAGGTATATTGACCCTATGTTGAAGAGGTTCAACATGGAGGGAAGTAAAAGAGGTTACTTGCCCATAGGTCATGGCAAATGACTCTCTAAGAAGATGCCTCCTAAGATACCTGAAGAAAAAAATAGAATGAGTTCTATTCCTTATGCTTCGCCTGTAGGATCAATTATGTATTCTATGTTATGTACCAAGCCTGATGTGGCTTATGCCTTAGACATTGTAAGTAGATTTCAGGCTGATCTCGGAGAGGATCATTAGAAAGCTGTAAAAAATATACTCAAATACTTGAGAAGGACTAAAGATATTTTTCTAATATATGGTGGATCTGATTTAAAACTAAAAGGTTATACTGATTTTAGTTTTCAATCTGATCTGGATGATAGCAAATCTATATTTGGGTATGTGTTTACTTTGAATGATGGTGTAGTAAGTTGAATAAGTTTCAAACAGCAAACTGTTACTGACTCAGTCACTAAAATTGAGTATATTGCTACTGGTGAGGCTGCTAAGGAGACCGTTTGGATGAAGAAATTCATCTCAGAATTGGGTGTGGTTACAGGTATTGAACAACCTGTGCTCTTTTATTGTGATAATACTGGGACAGTTGCTCAAGCCAAAGAATCAATATCTCATCATAAATCTAAGCACATCCTGAGATGGTTCTACCTCATTCAGGAGATAGTTGAAAGACGTGATATGATCATGGAGCAAGTTGACATCAAGAACAATATAGTGGATCCATTCACTAAGGTCTTGTCAATGCAGCAGTTTGACCGCCACCTTGATAGCATGGGCATCAAGTATAGGGACGATTGGCTTTAGTACAAGTAGGAGATTGAAAGAATAATGCCCGACATGCCAATCACATATAGGATGCGATAGGATGTTTTCTATAATTTATCTTTCAGACTCATGTAATTGATATTAATGTATTAATAAAAAGATATTTTTGATTCATTGTATGCTGCATCTTTTTATTTTTAAGATTATAATAAACTCCATAGGTACAGACAATGGTTTTGGGGCCGTGATGAAATCACGCCAGTGAGACCTAAATCCTTGATAGCTATGACCTAAAATATTTTTAGTCGTTAGTTCATTGAGTTAGAGATCAATGATACCGGTAAGACTGGCATGTCCAATGTATGCTCAGAAATGAGGGTGGTTGATCTTATAACCACTTATGTGGTAACACTAATACAAGGTTATGGGTGCTCATTAGAGAATGAATTCACTGAATAGTCCTGCGAAAGAACATCAGATGGAGTCTTATTTATATGTCAATTGATGATTCTTTAGTAGAAGTTGTGTAAGTGATCCTTTGACCTGAGATCGTCATGGTATTTTATGTACATGAATCCATATTTTGGTTCACTACCTAACTTGATTCTTTGATCCTTGTATGGGGTATTCAGGATATGGTGAAGTATGCATGAAGGTTGTGAGAGATGAATAAGAGATCAGTCACTCCTAATAAGGGGAGTGGACATCCTATGTGATCTCATAGGTCGATGACTCTGGAAGTCTTTGGCCAAAGCAAGATGATAATTAGAAAAGAGTTTCTAGTATATTATCAATTGAATCATCACCTTTTGATCGAAATAAATAAAGATAAGTGATTGGATTTTGTTGAGTATAAAATACCCTCAGTCGAAGTTCCCGACGGGATTAACCCTCACGAGTCTCCTATAACTTCAACCGCAAGCGGACTCCGCCCGGACTCCTACGGGAGCCGGGCTCCATCATCAACTTCAACTGTTGCTGCAGGCAGACTCCGTCCGGACTCCTACGGGAGTCGGGCTCCATCCACAACTCCAACTGCTGCAGGCAGACTCCGCCCGGACTCCTACGAGAGCCGGGCTCCACCCACAACTCCGACTGCAAGTGGACTCCGCCCGGACTCCTACGGGAGCCGGGCTCCATCACCAACTTCAACTGCTACTGCAGGCAGACTCCGCCCGAACTCCTACGGGAGCCGGGCTCCATCCATAACTCCAACTGCTGCAGGCAGACTCCGCCCGGACTCCTACGGGAGCCGGGCTCCGCCCACAACTCCGACTGCAAGCGGACTCCGCCCGGACTCCTGCGGGAGTCGGGCTCCATCACCAACTCCAACTGCTGCAGGCAGACTCTGCCCGGACTCCTACGGGAGCCAGGCTCTGCCCACAACTCCGACTGTAAGCGGACTCCGCCCGGACTCTTGCAGGAGCCGGGCTCCGTCACCAACTCCATCTGCTGGCAGACTCCGCCTGGACTCCTACGGGAGCCGGGTTCCGTCACCAACTTCAACTGCTGCTGCAGGCAGACTCCGCCCGGACTCCTACGGGAGCCGGGCTCTGTCCACAACTCCAACTGCTGGCAGACTCCGCCCAGACTCCTACGGGAGTCGGGCTCCGCCCACAACTCCGACTGCAAGCGGACTCCGCCCGGACTCCTACGGGAGTCGGGCTCTGTCACCAACTTCAACTGCTGGTAAGCTTCGTCCGGACTCCTACGGGAGCCGGACTTCGCCCCTGACTTTAATTGCAGGTAGACTCTGACCGGACTCCTACGGGAGCCTGATCTCGCCAGCTGCAGGCAGACTCCGCCCGGACTCCTACGGGAGCCGGGCTCTGCCCACAACTCCGACTGCAAGCGGACTCCATCCGGACTCCTACGGGAGTCGGGCTCCATCACCAACTTCAACTGCTGCTGCAGGCAGACTCCGCCCGGACTCCTACGGGAGCCGAGCTCCGTCCACAACTCCAACTGCTGGTAGTCTCCGCCCGGACTCCTACGGGAGCCGGGCTCCGCCCATAACTCCGACTGCAAGCGGACTCCGCCCGGACTCCTGCGGGAGCCGGGCTCCGTCACCAACTCCAACTGCTGGCAGACTCCGCCCGGACTCCTACGGGAGCCGGGCTCCGCCCACAACTCCGACTGCAAGCGGACTCCGCCTGGACTCCTACGGGAGTCGGGCTCCATCACCAACTTCAACTGCTGCTGCAGGCAGACTCCGCACAGACTCCTACGGGAGTCGGGCTCCGTCCACAACTCCAACTGCTGGCAGACTCCGCCCGGACTCCTACGGGAGCCGGGCTCCGCCCACAACTCCGACTGCAAGTGGACTCCGCCCGGACTCCTACGGGAGCCGGGCTCCGTCACCAACTTCAACTGCGGGTAAGCTTCGTCCGGACTCCTACGAGAGCCGGACTTCGCCCCTGACTTTAATTGCAAGAAGGCTCCGCCCGGACCTTTACAGGAGCTGGGCCTCGTCCCCGACTCTGGATGCAGACAGACCTCGTCCGGACTCCTACGGGAGCCAGACTCCGCCCACAACTCCGATTGCAAGCGGACTCCGCCCGAACTCCTACGGGAGCCGGGCCCCGTCGCCAACTTCAACCACTGAAAGCTTCATCCGGACTTTTACGGGAGCCGGACTTCGCCCCTGACTTTAATTACAGGAAGACTCTGCCCGGACCCCTATGGGAGCCGGGCCTTGTCCCCGACTTCGGCTAAAGGAAGACTTCGTCTAGACTCTTATGGGAGCCGGACTCCGGGCTCCTCTCAAGTGGATAGCTAACCACCCCTCTCCGCCAGACACTCCAGCCGAACTTCAGCCGACGGGTCTGCACTCCCTGGCGCGACGCAGCAACGGCCACGATCCTGCTCCACTTCCTGCGACGGATTCCGCACGGCTCCATTACTCCCTGGCAGACTGCTATGATGCCCACGATCCTGCTCCACTTCCTACGACGGATACCGCACGATTCTTCCATCCTCTGACAAGTCGTGACAATGGATGCCGCTCCACTCCCTGCGGCAGACTCCACGTGGCGCGCTTCGGTGATGGCCACGGGTCTACTTTACTACTCTTCGCAACAAATTTCTCCTAACTGTGGGTGGCCCACTACCAGACGGTTACGAATGTCGCTATCAGTCTGTTGCACCCTCCGCCTATAAAAAGGGGGGACCCCAGATATGTTATTTTCTAAGCTCTCATTTTTACCTATAAACTCTGCTAAAATTTCCGTTCAAGCACTCCATTCTTGTTGAGGCAGAGAACTGACTTGAGCATCGGAGGGTCTTGCCGGAGCAACCCCACCTCCGGTTTAGACTTCTTCTACAGGACCCGACGGCGACCGCGACTCCCTCGACTCCAGCTTCTCCGGCGCAAGCGGATTTTTACACCAACAGGATTGGCGCTAGAGGAAGGGGGCTGTGTCTTCGCAGTATCCTTGTTCTTAAAGGAGCGCTCAACGGGACCGCCCCTGGGCATCTTTTCCAGCATCCTCTTTTCCTTCCTCCACTTGATTTTTGCTCGATGCCTCCCCGCAAAGCGTCCACACGACGATCCACGACCTCCACGGCCAGATCTCAGGCTCCGGCCTCACCTCCCGTTTCTCAACCTCCTCCTCCTCCTCTGGCGACGGCGGTCGGTGCGGACCAGTTTGATCTGCTAGCACAGCAGGTCAGAGGCCTCACTGAAGCTGTGCAGGCCATGCAGCAGCAGCAGTAGCTGCAGGCATCAGTGCGTCTGGAAAGGGTGTCACCGGAACACCAGAATCCGATGGTGGGGTGGGCCACTTGGGCCAGCCGTCCCGTCTTTCCTGGGAAGACGAACCCGAGGGTGGAGAGCCCTCAATCGGATTACGACTCCACCCCTGAAAGATCCCTACCCCCATTCTGCCAGAGGACCCTCGAGACCCGAAGTCGAGAGGATTGCCTAGACCGGAGACTCCAAGAGATGAACCGGTGGATCGAAGAACTCCACCACGCTCCCCCTACTTATGGTGAGGATATTTGCACTGACCCTCCCTTTTCTCAAATGATCATGCAGGAACCGATCCCGCCAAACTTCAAGCTCCCCCAGTTCGAAAGCTACGACGGGACTTCAGACCCGGTTGATCATCTGGAAGCCTTCCGGATGATGATGCTGCTTCATGGCACTCCCGACGCCATTCTATGCCGAGCCTTCCCATCCACCTTGAAGGGAGCGGCGAGAAACTGGTACTCGATGCTGAAGTCGGGTACCATCTTTTCCTTCGATTAGATGAGCCACCAATTCATGGCCCATTTCGTTAGCAGCTGGCGCCCCCGGAAGGGTTCGGAGTCCCTCATCAATATCAAGCAGAGGGAAGGGGAGTCCATTCGGGCCTACATCAACCATTTCAATGTCGCGGCGCTGGAGGTCCGGAACTTGGACCAATCAGTCGCAATGGCTGCTCTGAAGGGCGGCATTCAGAAGAATGACCTTTTGTTCTCCCTGGAGAAGAAGTACCCCAGGGATTTTGCTGATTTGTTAGCTCGGGCTGAAGGGTACGCCCGAGCGGAAGAAGCCTTCAAAATGAAGGATGAGGAGACCGCGAGAGAGCGACAGGCGGGAGACTCGAGTAAGCCCGCAGTCGAAAAAAGGTCGAGAGAAGCTCGGCCGCATTCTCGATCCCCTCCTGGGCACAAGCGTGCCCATACTCCGCCCCGGGTATGTAGGCAGAGAAGTCCGAATCGTGAGGTTCGACGGGGTTCTCCACCAGGAGGGTTCCGCAACTATGCCCCTCTCAATGCCTCGAAGACCCAGGTACTGATGGAGGTCAGGGAGCAGCTCCCTAGGCCAGAGAGGATGCGCACACACCCCGGGAAGCGCAACCCCAATAAGTTCTGTCTCTACCACTGCGACCACAGCTACGACATGGAGGAATGCATCCAGCTTCGAGACGAGATCGAGGAACTCATCTGATGAGGTTGACTCGACAGGTTCATCCGACGTCGGCCTGAGGGTAGAGAAGATTGGCCAAGGGCCATGCCGCAATCTGAACCGCCAAGGAGGGAGAAGCAGCCCGGAGATCCACCTCCAATCGGGACCATCGACTCCATCACCGGAGGGCCTCAAGGAGGAGCAGACCTGTTGGGAAATGTGTCCCAAAAAGCCAATCGTCAAGCTGTTGACGGTTGAGCAACCAAGTATTGTAATTGATTTGTTAATAAATAAAATATATTTGGCATCTTCATCATAAGCTTTCATCTTCTAATGAACTCCGTTGTTATGATGAAGTCCTTAGGACTATTTAGATTCGATAAAGAGAGGATTTATCGATTAGTCCTTAAAATTGTTCATGACCAAATGATAGGCTGTTAATAAGGACGACAGCTTCTATCAAGCATAGGTCGCTGTAGGCCATATGGGTTGGTTGTCCTCTTAACCAAAGAGTGTGGAGACACTGGTATGGCATACAGGTGAGATGTAAGGGTACATCATCATTGAACGTGACCAACTCCAGAGCATTCTGCTGTCGAGAATGTCTCTGATGGGATATAGGTATAAGTGTCCCTTAGACTTGAGATCACCTCAGTGACTTGCAAGCAATTCACTGTGCTTTGGTACCGGACTAACTGAATTTCTAATTCAGGGACGGAAGGCTTCTGGGCACAGTCAAGTACTTGCGAAGTCAGAGTGTGATCGAGATGGGATTGACCACTCCAAGAGTTGGAGAAGAATGAGTCGCTGTATTTCAATTTAGCAAAACCTTGGCCAGGGTAATCCATCAGATGGATTTGATATTTTGAAATACAATGTGGACAACCTGATCAGAGTTGACAGTTGAGCTCTGGGGTGTCCTGTGATCATTTTGGTCAAGGGGATGAATTATATGAAAACTATATCCGCATGGGTTCTAAGGATGTTGTTCTACACATTCGACCTATCCGGACGTCGGGTATCATTGCTAGATGGTCACTTCGATTGGTATAGAAATTTATTTCTATGCTATCAGCTTAGGTTCGGACCTATGAGGTCACACACATTAGAGTTCATAATTCGATCGGATGGTTGATCAATGATTAAGAATCATTATAGGGTTAAATAATCAATACGATTGACATTTAACCCAGTGCAAGTGTTGCAGGAGGATCGATTAGCAATTTGATTGCTAATTGGCTTAATTTGATTAAGCCAATGGGCTGAGATTAAGTCTAATTAAATATGATTTAATTAGATTTGGTTTGGGCTTGATTGGATCAAGTCCAATTGGTTTATTGGATAAGCCAAGTGCAAGGAAAGACTAGTCCTAGTTCAACTAGGACTTGGGTCAATCTAATTTCTAATTTGATTAAAAAATTAAATCAGATTTAAATCTAATTTAATCTGATTAAATTAGATTCTTAATTAGGTTAAGACCTATTTTAATTAGGTTGATCTAATTTTGATTTGATTTGGTTTGGGAAACCAAATTAAAACAAGTTATGAGACAGAATCCTAGTAGGACTAGGATTCCACCTTGCGCCACATAAACCTTCTCCACGCCCTCTCTCTTATTCAACGCCAATCTCCACTTATTTTGTGCGACAAAAGCCCTCTCCCAGATCTCTCCCACATTCACAAAAGGTCTCCTCTCTTCTTTCTTACATGGAAGGTGATTTGGATCAAATCTAAAAGGAATAAGTTTGGATTTCGAATTCTATGAGATAGAGTTTTAGAAATCCAAAACTCTTTCAATTTTGCACCGAATTTATCCAAATTTTTTTTGGAATTTTTGTGACTTTTAGGGTTTATATTGTACACCCTTTTCTGGTGATCTATGTATGAAAATATGGAGGAGGTGCTCAAGAGTTGGGCGTCCCTTAACTTGCCATGTTTGGATAAGCCTTGACTAGGTGTTTGACCTAGATAAGGACTCTATCATATCTCTCTATATAAGACTAGTTTCTTTGTGAAATTTTAAGAAGAGATAGATATTTGTGAGGCCTTTCTGCCATCCAAAAATCAGAGAGAAATCCCTTTGGGTCGTGGAGATATAAAAGATACAAATTTGGGTGTCTAGAGAGAAAAACGTGAAGAAGAAGAGGGTCTTCTTCTTGGGTTTTTGTTTTCATATCTTTCCTCCCTCAATCTTGAGTTTTCTGAGAGTGTCTCAGATCTAAAACTCCTCCTTCTACTTTTCATCTTTGGAAGAGTCCAAATCAAGAAGAAGGAGGCACCTGATCAACCATCAAAGAAGGATCAGCGCAGTACTAGCATACTGTGCTGATTTCCTGAAGCAGGACTTCTGATCGAGATTCATGGGCTCGTGTGGACGACTCCTAGAGGCCGGATGCGTGTGCGGCTTGCAACATCATCCTTAAGCCCGGATCAGCGAGGTTAGAGCGTCTAACTTGCAAGGTAATAGATCTGATCTATTATTTAATACATACATTAGATGTAGCTAGTATAGAAACATGTTGATATGATCAACATGTAGTTCATACTATATTTATATATATTTTAATTTTTGATTTAATGCTATGTAATAATCATGTAATAGGATCTTAGATCTAGGGATCTTCTGATCTTAGAAAATAAATTTTGATTTATTTTAGTCTTCCGCTGTATGATCTTGAAAAAGTTTCAAGATATAACCCAGAAACCCTAGATCTGGTTCCTACAATTGGTATCAGAGCCAGGTTCTTTATTACATGATTATTTATACATGCTTAGATTATTTTTTAGATTAAATCTAATTTATAATCTGATTATTAAATCTGAAATTAAAATTTTAGATCAATCACAAACTGCAAGGTTGTCTTGCTGTAAGGTTTACCCCTTACAGTGCAAAGGTTGTCCTAGTTTGTGTAGATCTATCTTTAATCATAAATTTATTAGATATGATCTAGATTAAATTTATGATTTATTAGATTTAAAAGATATTTAAATCTGAAATAAAATCTCTTTGTTAATAATTTTTATGCAAAGAAATTATTTAAAGTTGAAATTGTTTCAATTACATGAACCTGTTTAGATTAGATCTAAAGTAGTTTCATGTTTATTTCACTTGCATCTTGATTATGAATCAAACATGCAATATGATTGGTAGAATCATATTGTAAAATTATTTTACAAATATGAAAATTATTTTTTGAAAAGCCAAACCCAACCCTCAGCCCAAAACTTAATTAAGAATTAAGAAGTTGTTTGATTAGGTTCTAGGATTGTGAATTGAAGAACCTAAGACACAAATCATAACACATTGGGTTAATGGGTTAGTTGGAATTAGGTCCATTAATTGGGTTAGACCTATGGTTAGATTAAAGATGGACTTAATTAGAGAATTGACTAAATCTAATCAATTGTTGTCTTAGATTAGGTCAAGGATTCTCTAGATCAATTACAATAGTTGTAGTTGGTCAAGTCCATGTCTTTAACGAGAACCAAATGGACTTGATTTTTGGCTAAGCGGTCTAGCACGAACTGTTAGGTTGATCTAATCGAAACTAATTAAACCAGTTGGTGTCTAAGGTAAACCAGACCGGTGGTTTTTAATTGGGAGCCCGCTTACCTGGCCATTTCTGATGGTGTCTAAGGCAAGCTTTGGCAGACCCTCCCACTGATCGAACTTACCTGGCCTCTTGGTGAAATTATGTTTTGATCGGATCACTTGACTATTCGAGCTGACCCATGTCAGCTAGGTAAATCAGTGTGACTGATTTAGGTGCTCCTAGACCAGCCCTTTTAATGGTCTCCCTTAAGCTGACTTGGTGAAGTCAGTGGGAGGATCATGATAAGCTGGTTCATCTGACCTCATCCTCTATATTATTTAATCCTCTAAAATTATTAGGTCCTTAAAATGATAAAGTTATGGAGATAACTGAGTCATAGCCTCCCATTAAGGTGTTTGATAATGAGTCCATGAACTCAATAATCATTGCAGACCCAAAGGCCTGGTGCTTGTTGACTAATGGAATTATCACTCATCATATGATGACTTGGAAGTGTCTCTCTAATGGTGGTTAGGTGAGCCAACCAAAGTTGGGCTTAATCATTCGTTGGTTAGATACACCAAGTATGATCATGTTAATGGTTGGACCTAACCGGATCCTTACAGTGGAGGCCAAAGCCTACTGATTAGGTTTCTGGGGCGAAATTAAAATTACTAAAAATTGTTTAGAGAAACAATTGGTTATGAACCTACCCTTAGATGTACATGGGTTGACCAACCAAAGTTGGGCTTGTGTGCAGTCTAAGTGGATTCTAGTACCCGCTAAGGAATTAGGGTAATTCCTCGAATTGAAGGTAGAGGCTACCAATTCGAATAAAATAGTGGGAGAAACCTTTTGATTAAAGTCCAAATCTTTAGGTTTAATGAATCAATTACTAATTAGGTTATTGTTCTCCTTTGTGCAAATATGGCCACTTCCCTATCGCTCCGATCATTGTTGGACAATGATAAGTTGGTGGGACCCAACTTCGGTAGCTGGTACCGAAAGTTGAAGATAGTCCTGGAGCATGAACGGATCCTATATGTGATAATCGATCCTGCACCTGAGGAGCCAGCTGTCAATGCACGTGGAACAATCAGAGACACTTACCAAAAGTGGCTCAGTGATCGGACCACGGTGCGCTGTATCATGCTGGCTATCATGAGCGACGAGTTCAGTCGCAGATTCGAGACGGCTCAGCCAAAGGACAAGCTTCAAGTGTTGGAGGATGCCTTTGGCACACCCGATGATGTGGAGAGGCACAAGACTAGTTGTGCCATCTTCAACGCCAAAATGCGGGATGGTGCCTCTGTCACTGATCATGTATTGTACATGATCGAGCTGATGGAATGATTGAGCAAGCTCGACTTTTCCTTGCATGAGCAGCTTGGGAAAGATGCAATACTGAACTCGCTGCCCAAGTCTTATCTCCCATTCCTCACTCATTATAGAATGACAAAGCCTGAAGTAAACTACCATGGGTTAATGGGGTTGCTTCAGAACTTTGAAAAGGATCACCAACTCCTCAAGGAGTCGGTGAACTCAGTGAACTCAGTGGGAGGTTCATCTTCTGGTTCTCGACCCTTTGAGAAAGGAAAGAAGAACAAGAAGAAGAAAGTCAAGAAGGTGCAAGTTCAGGCTGGGACATCTGTGTAGAGCCAGACCAAAAAGATCAAGCCTGATAAGAGTCTATTCTACTGGCAAGCACCCTAGATTAGATAGTGTGTCAAATATCTACTTATGGCATTGGAGGCTAGGTCATATAAATAAGAACAGAATAAACAGGTTGACTCAAGAGGGAATCCTCAAAGTCAGTGATTGTGAATCACTTGCAACCTGTGAGTTCTGTCTTCTTGGTAAAATGACCAAGTCACTTTTTACTGGAAAAGGTGAGAGAGCTACTGAGCTCTTGGGCCTAGTACATACTGATGTATGTGGGCCCATGAGCACCAGTGCTAGAGGTGGATATTTCTACTTCATAGCTTTCACGGATGACCTATACCTATATGGATATGTCTATCTGATGAAACATAAGTCGGATTCATTTGAAATGTTCAAACAATTCCGAAGTGAAGTGGAAAAACAAACTGGGAAGAGTATTAAAACTCTTCGATCTGATCGAGGAGGAGAATACCTTTCTAGTGAGTTTCTCACATATCTAGGAGAGAATGGGATTTTCTCCCAATGGACTCCTCCAGGAACACCACAGCATAATGGTGTTTGAAAGGAGGAATCAGACTTTGTTAGACATGGTCCGATCCATGATGGGTTTTTGCTAGCTTGCTGATATCCTTCTGGGGATATGCACTTGAATCGGCCTGTTATCTGTTAAATAGGATTCCAAGTAAGTCTGTAATTAAGACTCCATATGAGATATGGACGGGACGTAAGCCAGCACTTTCACACCTTAGGGTCTGGGGGTGCCCGGCCTATGTCAAACGATTAGTCACAGACAAACTTGGACCTAGGTCTGACAAATACTCATTCATAGGGTACCCCAAAGAGACAAAAGGATATTTTTTCTACCATGCTGATGAACAAAAGGTGTTCGTCAGCCTTAAGGCAATCTTTTTAGAAAAGGAGTTCCTTGGTGAAGGAACCGTTGCCTCTAAGGTTGAACTTGATGAAGTTCAACAGGTAGAAGGACCGACACCAATAGCTGAACCTGAGTCGGATATGATTAGATCACATCCAGAGCCCAATATACCTGCACCATTAAGGCGATCCGGTAGAGTACCGCGTCAGCCGGACAGATACTATAGTTTCTTGGTCCGGGACGGTGATCCCATCGAACTTGATGAGAATAATGAGGATCCGATCACCTATATGGATGCTATGCAGAGACCTGATTCTGAGAAATGGCTTGAAGCCATGAAATTCGAAATGGAGTCCATGAAGGTCAACGATGTATGGACATTGGTTGACCCACCTGAAGGGGTTAAACCCATTGGGTGTAAATGGATCTTCAAAAGGAAGAGGGGCGCAGACGGAAAGGTGAAGACCTATAAAGCCCGTCTGGTTGCCAAGGGGTATCGTCAACGTTATGGTATTGACTATGACAAGACGTTTTCCCCTGTGGCAATGCTCAAATCTATTCGGATAATGCTTGCAATAGCTGCCCATCTGGATTATGAGATCTGGCAGATGGATGTAAAGACAGCTTTCCTGAATGGAGAGCTGACTGAAGAGGTGTATATGATACAACCTGAGGGGTTTACATCCACAGATGAGTCCAAGGTGTGCAAGCTTCAGAGATCCATTTATGGATTGAAGCAAGCTTCTCGGAGTTGGAACATGCGTTTTGATAAGGTGATCAAAACGTATGGCTTCATTAAGAATGGAGAAGAGCCCTGCATCTATAAATGGACAAATGGTCCAGTTGTGGTATTCCTTATCTTGTACGTGGATGACATTCTCTTAATCGGGAATGACATCCCCGCACTACAGGGAATAAAAGTTTGGTTATCGTCACAGTTCTCCATGAAGGACTTGGGTGAAGCATCCTACATCCTAGGGATGAAGATCTATAGGGATAGATCTAAAAGGATGCTTGGGTTATCCCAGTCCATGTACATAGATACTGTGCTGAAGAGGTTCAGCATGGAGAATTCCAAGAAGGGCTATCTACCGATAGGCCAAGGAATTTCTCTCTCTAAGAAGGATTGTCCGACAACTCCTAAAGAGAGAGAGCGTATGAGTAGAGTCCCATATGCTTCAGCCGTGGGATCTATCATGTACGCCATGATATGTACAAGACCAGATGTGGCATACTCACTAGGAGTAGTGAGTAGATACCAATCTGATCCTGGAGAAAACCACTGGAAAGTGGTTCAAGCCATCCTTAAGTATTTGAGAAATACTAAGGACCAATGGTTGATTTATGGCGAGTCAGATCTAAAACTTGTGGGGTTCACAGACTCTAGCTTCCAATCTGACCATGATGACAGCAGGAGTGTGTCGGGTTATATCTTTACTCTGAATGATGGAGCCATCTGCTGGAAGAGTTCCAAGTAGCATACTGTGGCAGACTCTGTTTGTGAAGCGGAGTATATTGCAGCATCAGATGCCGCGAAGGAAGCTGTGTGGCTGAGGAAATTCATCAACGAGCTCGGAGTAGCACCCTCCCTCGATGGTCCAGTCCTGCTCTACTGCGACAGCACTGGTGCCATAGCTCAGGTGAAGGAATCCAAAGTACACCAGTGGATGAAGCACATTTTACACCGCTTCCACTCGATCTGAGAGATCGTGGATCGAGGTGACGTCGACCTTCAGAAGATCGACAGAAAAGAGAACCTAGCCGACCCCTTCACTAAAGCCTTGGTAATAAAGGAGTTCGACAACCACAAGTCGAAGATGGGTATTAGATACTATGCCGAGTGGCTTTAGGACAAGTGGGAGTTGTTGGGAAATGTGTCTCAAAAAGCCAATCGTCAAGCTGTTGACGGTTGAGCAACCAAGTATTGTAATTGATTTGTTAATAAATAAAATATATTTGGCATCTTCATCATAAGCTTTCATCTTCTAATGAACTCCGTTGTTATGATGAAGTCCTTAGGACTATTTAGATTCAATAAAGAGAGGATTTATCGATTAGTCCTTAAAACTGTTCACGACCAAATGATAGGCTGTTAATAAGGACGACAGCTTCTATCAAGCATAGGTCGCTGTAGGCCATATGGGTTGGTTGTCCTCTTAACCAAAGAGTGTGGAGACACTGGTATGGCATACAGGTTAGATGTAAGGGTACATCATCATTGAACATGACCAACTCCAGAGCATTCTGCTGTCGAGAATGTCTCTGATGGGATATAGGTATAAGTGTCCCTTAGACTTGAGATCACCTCAGTGACTTGCAAGCAACTCACTGTGCTTTGGTACCGGACTAACTAAATTTTTAATTCAGGGACGGAAGGCTTCTGGGCACAGTCAAGTACTTGCGAAGTCAGAGTGTGATCGAGATGGGATTGACCACTCCAAGAGTTGGAGAAGAATGAGTCGCTGTATTTCAATTTAGCAAAACCTTGGCCAGGGTAATCCATCAGATGGATTTGATATTTTGAAATACAATGTGGACAACCTGATCAGAGTTGACAGTTGAGCTCTGGGGTGTCCTATGATCATTTTGGTCAAGGGGATGAATTATATGAAAACTATATCCGCATGGGTTCTAAGGATGTTGTTCTACAAATTCGACCTATCCGGACGTCGGGTACCATTGCTAGATGGTCACTTTGATTGGTATAGAAATTTATTTCTATGCTATCGGCTTAGGTTTGGACCTATGAGGTCACACACATTAGAGTTCATGATCCGATCGGATGGTTGATCAACGATTAAGAATCATTATAGGGTTAAATAATCAATACGATTGACATTTAACCCAGTGCAAGTGTTGCAGGAGGATCGATTAGCAATTTGATTGCTAATTGGCTTAATTTGATTAAGCCAATGGGCTGAGATTAAGTCTAATTAAATATGATTTAATTAGATTTGGTTTGGGCTTGATTGGATCAAGTCCAATTAGTTTATTGGATAAGCCAAGTGCAAGGAAAGACTAGTCCTAGTTCAACTAGGACTTGGGTCAATCTAATTTCTAATTTGATTAGAAAATTAAATCAGATTTAAATCTAATTTAATATGATTAAATTAGGTTTTTAATTAGGTTAAGACCTATTTTAATTGGGTTGATCTAATTTTGATTTGATTTAGTTTGGAAAACCAAATTAAAACAAGTTATGAGACAGAATCCTAGTAGGACTAGGATTGCACCTTGCGCCACATAAACCTTCTCCACGCCCTCTCTCTTATTCAACGCCAATCTCCACTTATTTTGTGTGACAAAAGCCCTCTCCCAGATCTCTCCCACGTTCACAAAAGGTCTCCTCTCTTCTTTCTTACATGGAAGGTGATTTGGATCAAATCTAAAAGGAATAAGTTTGGATTTTGAATTCTATGAGATAGAGTTTTAGAAATCCAAAACTCTTTCAATTTTGCACCGAATTTATCCAAATTTTTTTTGGAATTTTTGTGGCTTTTAGGGTTTACATTGTACACCCTTTTCTGATGATCCATGCACAAAAATATGGAGGAGGTTCTCAAGAGTTGGGCGTCCCTTAACTTGCCATGTTTGGATAAGCCTTGACTAGGTGTTTGACCTAGACAAGGACTCTATCATATCTCTCTATATAAGATGAGTTTCTTCGTGAAATTTTAAGAAGAGATAGATATTTGAGAGACCTTTCTGTCATCTAAAAATCAGAGAGAAATACCTTTGGGTCGTGGATATATAAAAGACGCAAGTTTGGGTGTCTAGAGAGAAAAACGTGAAGAAGAAGAGGGTCTTCTTCTTGGGTTTTTGTTTTCATATCTTTCCTCCCTCCATCTTGAGTTTTCTGAGAGTGTCTCAGATCTGAAACTCCTCCTTCTACTTTTTATCTTTGGAAGAGTCCAAATCAAGAAGAAGGAGGCACCTGATCAACCATCAAAGAAGGATCAGCGCAGTACTAGCATACTGTGCTGATTTCCTGAAGCAGGACTTCTGATCGAGATTCGTGGGATCGTGTGGACGACTCCTAGAGGCCGGATGCGTGTGCGGCTTGCAACATCATTTTTAAGCCCGGATCAGCGAGGTTAGAGCGTCTAACTTGCAAGGTAATAGATCTGATCTATTATTTAATACATACATTAGATGTAGCTAGTATAGAAATATGTTGATATGATCAACATGTAGTTCATACTATATTTATATATATTTTAATTTTTGATTTAATGCTATGTAATAATCATGTAATAGGATCTTAGATTTAAGGATCTTCTGATCTTAGAAAATAAATTTTGATTTATTTTAGTCTTCCGCTGTATGATCTTGAAAAAGTTTCAAGATATAACCCTGAAACCCTAGATCTGGTTCCTACAAGACCTTCCACGACCATGGAACTCGAGAAACCTGTAAATGTATCGCTTACGATTTCGCCTTGAATCTAAATTCCTTTCGACTTTGCATGCTCCTCCCATTTGGCATGGATTTGTTATGACTGGGGATAACCCCTTCAAATAATTAAAACAAAGTTATGTTAGGAATGGGAGGAGAACCTCATCCTGACATAACTAAAATGAAAGTCCGATTATCTTGAGATCGGATTGGGGGAGAGGCCTTACAACGCCCTAATGTGCCCCCACAGCCATGTCAGGAACAGGAGGAAAACCTCATCCTGACATGAGCAAAGTCAAAGGCCCGGTTCTTTTAGACTGGATGGGGGGAGAGGCCTTACAACGCCCTAATGCGCCCCCACAGCCATGTCAGGAACAGGAGGAGAACTTCGTCCTGACATGAGCAAAGTCAAAGGCTCGGTTCTTTTAGATCAGATGGGGGGAGAGGCCTTACAACGTCCTAATGTGCTCCCACAGCCATGTCAGGAACAGGAGGAGAACCTCGTCCTGGCATGAGCAAAGTCAAAGGCCCGGTTCTTCTAGACCGGATGGGGGGAGAGGCCTTACAACGCCCTAATGTGCCCCCACAGCCATGTTAGGAACAGGAGGAGAACCTCATCCTGACATAAGCAAAGTCGAAGGCCTGGTTCTTTTAGATCGGATGGGGGGAGAGACCCTTGCAATGGCCCTTATATGCCCCCGCGGCCCCGTTGGGAACAGGAGGAGAACCTCATCTTGACGGTGACGAAACCCGACCACCCGACAAGATCGGATGAAGGGGAAAAGCCCCTCAGCGGCACCTTCACACTTCTATGCAATCCCGCAAAAAGCGAGGGGAGGGCCCTCACTCTGAAAAGAGGAGAAAAATTAAAGAGGAAGAGCGACGAGCTACGTCGGAAACAGATGAAGGACAAACCACACCAAAGACCTAAGGAACCTCATCTCAACAAAGATGGAAAGTTCCTACCAAACACCCCTGGCCTCTAAGAAGGCTCTCGACACAGGTCAAGAAGACAGCGATGCCTCCGAAGTAATGCAGAGTTCGGACCACCAAGCTCGAGCCTACGACCATGAACGACGAGGAAAGCAAACCAGCGCATCGACGATTGGGCACCTCCAAACGATGTCAACGTCGGACAAGTCGAACGACAAGAGAAGTTCGACAGATGATAATTTAATACAATATGCGGATGAGGTAACACAAAATCCCCTTTTCATCCCATTTGCAAAATATACACCATGAAGCCCAGAAGGCCAAGGGAGGAAAAGCAAAACGACAAAAGCGAGACAAAACAACAAAAAAGAAAATGTATACATGAAAAGACAGAAGGCCAAAAAGAAAAGATGGAGTACTCGCAGGATCCTGGGGGCTCAGGCCGATGTTGAACAAAAATTGCTCCCTCAGAAGGTTGGGAAGGGAAGGAGCGGAGTAGACGAGAAGCTTCCGGATGGCCTGAAGGTCGTCCTCTCCCAGACTGGGAGTCCGATGGACAGAGTCCCTCAGAGGGCCCCAAGGGGGCAGGCCCAGCCTCAGGGTCGGGCAGTGGACGAAGAGATATTTCCCCTTCCAGTTGTGGATTGAAGAGGGAGCGCCTTTCAGCAACCTCTTTTTGCCAAACTGGGGAGAGAAATACCACCAGTCTTTTGTCGAAGGATGACGCTTAAAAGTGTAAAAATACCTAAATAAAGAAAGGGATGGCTGAACTTCAACTACATGGCAAAAGGAAAGAAACCCAATCAAGAACCTAAAGGAATTCAGAGCCACTGAAGCCAAAGAGATATCTAAGAAGCAGAAAAGGGCAACAACAAAGGGTGGAAGTGGAAGTCGGAGTCTGGCACGGAATGCCTCTTGATACAGGTAAAAGCGACCGGGTGGGGGAGTGCTAGCCCGATCGGAGGGGCCAGGAAGCTCCAGGTCATACTCTGGAGGAACCCCGTACTGAACCCTTATCAGTAGGAGTTCATCCGGAGTCAAGGAGCAGGGAATGACACCCAGTGCAAAAATCGAACGAGGCCCCACCCCAGGTACGGGTTCATCTACAGAATGGGGGACCTGGGGGATTGAGGCGGAAGAACTCCCAGAATCGCCGGATGCGGAAGTACCGAAAGACATTTCAAATACCTTCAAATGAAGACCTTGATGATCCTGAAGAAAACGGACAGGACAAAGGACGAGAGGTCACAGGAGACTAACTTAGAGGAATACAATAGAAAAAAAAAATGGCAAAGAAAAGGCCCCTAAGTGGCGGGAAGAAAGATGAAGGTTCTGGGACTAACCTAGATCGCTCTGAGGGATGCAGAGGGGCGAGGACAGGGATGACTCAAAGGATGCCTATGGCCCAAGAAGATGCCAAGAGAAACAGGACTCTCGAAGAAAAGACAGATACCGATAGAATTCTGAAGTGGAATAGGGCCCCTAAAGGTGGAAGGACGGGTTTAAATAGACCCTGGGATCCGGCGCCATAATGATCGCGAATCCCTCCAGGCCAGCCCGCGCTCGACATGTGTCCCACTCACCACGACAGGCGGCTAAAAGTGGCTGACGACTGACAGAGCCATTACTGCATCGTACCTGGGCCAGCGTATCGGCAAAAATTTTGAAGGGTCCCTTCGTATCACCTCGATTCGAAAAGACTCCAGCACGCGCACATTTAATGCCAAAATATCTGAGTATGGCTGTGCACAAGATTCAAGGGGGCAACTTCGGCTGTGCAAATCTTTTTGTACTTTCTTCGTTCGAAATTCAAACTCGGAAGTAGGGGGACTTGTGTTGGGTATAAAATATCCTTAGCCGAAGTTCCCGATGGGATTAACCCTCGCGAGTCTCCTACAACTTCAACCGCAAGCGGACTCCGCCCGGACTCCTATAGGAGCCGGGCTCTGTCACCAACTTCAACTGTTGCTGCAGGCAGACTCCGTCCGGACTCCTACGGGAGTCAGGCTCCATCCATAACTCCAACTGCTGCAGGCAGACTCCGCCCGGACTCCTACGGGAGCCGGGCTCTGCCCACAACTCCGACTGCAAGTGAACTCCGCCTGGACTCCTACGGGAGCCGGGCTCTGTCACCAACTTCAACTGCTGCTGCAGGCAGACTCCGCCCGGACTCCTACGGGAGCCAGGCTCCATCCACAACTCCAACTGCTGCAGGCAGACTCCGCCCGGACTCCTACGGGAGCCGGGCTCCGCCCACAACTCTGACTGCAAGCGGACTCCGCCCGGACTCCTGCGGGAGCCGGGCTCTGTCACCAACTCCAACTGCTGCAGGCAGACTCCGCCCGGACTCCTACGGGAGCCGGGCTCCGCCCACAACTCCGACTGCAAGCGGACTCCTCCCGAACTCCTGCGGGAGCCGGGCTCCGTCACCAACTCCAACTGCTGGCAGACTCCGCCCGGACTCCTACGGGAGCTGGGCTCCGCCCACAACTCCGACTGCAAGCGGACTCCGCCCGGACTCCTACGGGAGCCGGGCTCCGTCACCAACTTCAACTGCTGTTGCAGGCAGACTCCGCCCGGACTCTCCGGGCTCCGTCACCAACTTCAACTGCTATTGCAGGCAGACTCCGCCCGGACTCCTACGGGAGCCGGGCTCCGTCACCAACTTCAACTGCTGGTAAGCTTCATCCGGACTCCTATGGGAGCCGGACTTCGCCCCTGACTTTAATTGCAGGTAGACTCTGACCGGACTCCTACGGGAGCCTGATCTCGCCAGCTGCAGGCAGACTCCGCCCGGACTCCTACGGGAGCCGGGCTCCGCCCACAACTCCGACTGCAAGAGGACTCCGCCCGGACTCCTACGGGAGCCGGGCTCCGTCACCAACTTCAACTGCTGCTGCAGGCAGACTCCACCGAGACTCCTACGAGAGCTGAGCTTCGTCCACAACTCCAACTGCTGGCAGACTCCGCCCGGACTCCTACAGGAGCTGGGCTCCACCCACAACTCCGACTGCAAGCGGACTCCGCCCGGACTCCTGCGGGAGCCGGGCTTCGTCACCAACTCCAACTGCTGGCAGACTCCGCCCGGACTCCTACGAGAGTCGGGCTCCGCCCGAATTTTTGCACCAACAGATTTGATATATTTTCATGTCCATAACTCATCTGTGATATTGTTTGACTGAAAGATTGAATTACATGATAACTTACCACTGAAGGATATTTTGATAATTTTTTATCAAAATTTTAAATTTTTTAGATAGTCATGACATGTTACTAGACATCAATCTTGACTTGTAGACTCATCAGAATTAAAAGAGTTTAATTCAGAAATCAATTAGAAAGAGTCCTAGTTGATTGAGACTTTCGGGTGACCTAATTTGATTGGATTAGGGTTACATCGAAAGTCTGGATCCACTGCTGACTAGATTTGAAATCCAATAGGTCATACACTTTGAGATTTGATCTTGATCTAATTTAATTAAGATTTAATATAAATTCTAAGGGTTAATTTGATATGCTAGCATATTGTATTAACCCAAGTTCCTAAATTGGTTTAGATCAAAATGTTTGAGCTAACTTAGATCAGTTGTCTTTGACCTAATGGGATTGGGTCTATTTTGATTAGATTCTTATCCAACTTGAAATAATTTTTAGTGGAGAAGGACTCCTCTGCATCCACTAGATGCCACATCAAAATATTAATGCCACCCCACTCTTTTTAGCATGTGAAGATGAAGAGTCCTTCATGAAGGATCTTATTTTAACACATTGCCTTAAATGCTCAACCAGAACTCTTTTGATTTAACACCAAATTAATATGAAATTTTTATGTGACATAGAAGAGGAGGAGTCCTTCTGTTTGATGGCTCTCTTGTGCCAAAAATTCTACATGGTGAATTTATTCACCATGTGAGAAAGTGGAGTGCCAAAGGTTGGTGCCCCTTGGTCCTTCTTACATCCCTTGGTCCCTTATTTAAATGGGACATCCCATATGGCTCAGGGGCTGAAATTTTGGATGGAAACCAGAGATAGGAGGTGTGTAAATTAGAGAAAAAATTCTAAAAAAATTTTAAAAAAGATAAAGAAAAATTGAGTGGCAAAAATTGTAAGAAGGATGGTGAGAGAATTAGTAAGTGTTGCTAGTGTACCATAGAATTTGATTTTTTTATATGTTGGAGTCCAAAATTAAATCTTAGGTTGTGAGTCATCTGAAGAGTATCTTCTTGACATAATTTTGGTGGTAAGATGGAAAGCAACTGGACTTTGGTGTATTTGTTCCTTAAGTTCGAAGCCGACAGCATTCTTGAGAAGATAAGGCTGCGGTGACGCACCTGTTAGGAAGGATCTTAGCCAACTTCCATGTAGATCACTATTAGAGGGTTTCTACTTTAGAGTCTCATGGAGATCACCAACATGTCACATTATATTTTTGGTGAAAGTAAAAATTTTATCCCTTTTGCATGCTTGTTTTGTTTTGATCGACATCGGCAAGGTGATTCTAGGGTTTGGATTTCGGCTCAATAGTTTTAACTATTAAAGCTATTGATTTATTTATTTTTAAAATTTTAAAAATTACTTTTCACTATATGGCCGCAACCCATCACAGTGCCTCATAAAAAAGCCTCTCAGCCACTTAACAACCAGAACATCTAGAAAAATTCAAACTCAAAAGCTGCAGGTCCCTCCTCTTTAATGCCAAAATCCACTTCTTCCCAAGAGAATATTTTCTTTTATATTATTACCACATGCATCTCTCTTTCTTTCCAAAAAGAAATAATTATTTTCTTCTATTCCTGTATGGTCCCTTAAGATTTCACTGTTTTCTTGTGAGCCACGTGAAAGACCGGCACTTGGTTTTTTGTGGACCATGTGGGAAGCTTGGGGGACCGAGTGAGCACTCTACCATAGACCGGCCGCATATGGGTTGGTTCTGGGCTTAATTTTGAATCTATTTTAACTCTATTTTTTTTAAATCTTGTTTGATCCCTTTAATCCTGCGAATTAGGCTTCTTCATGTTGGTTCACCTCTTTCCTACAAAATATATAAAGAAACATCAATTCTAAAAAAAATAAAGATCATTTAATCTATAAATTGATGTTTCTTTGATCATATTTATGCACTTATCATACCCTCCAACATGAGGTTTACTCATCCTTGAGTAAAGGAGAAAATGAGACAAATGGTACCGACTCATCTAGACATGTAAGTTACACCAAGCAGTTCTAAGGTCAGTTGATATCTGGCTGGAGGATTGACGAGATATATCATCGGATTATTAATTCACTCCCAAGTAGTGGTTAAGTAGAGAGCATAAAATTTTAGAGCTTTACCTTGACCAACTCCCTACTTTATTCTTTAAATGCTCCAACTTTAATATGGGTTGGAGTTTTTTTTTTTTTTTTTTAAATAGTCAATACAATATCTTAACTCATTAAGCTTTCTATCTAACCCTTATAGCGAGTCTTGGGCCAATGGCCTCCAAATCAGTTGGTTTTAGGATATTAAGTGTAGAACACTCCTTGGACTTTTAAACTCAAATCAAACAAACTATGAGTTAAGACTGACTGTATGACAAAATTTTTTCACATCTCCATTTTTTGATGCGAGACTCATCGCTTGCTTAGACAGAAACACCCGATTATTCGGTGAGTCAATGCTAAAAACCTATTTTTGTTTAGCTTTTTTTTCTTTTTTTTTGCATATATTGATATTTTCCACTTATGCCTATACAAAGTAGATTCTTTATTGATATAGGTTGAAGAAGATTTTAGAACCACTCAAAAATTTATTCTATTCTAGACTTAACCATTTATTGAGTTTCCTTAATAATTTGGTCCTTGATATTTTAGAAATTTTCTAGATCATTAATCAATCATGGATCAAATTGCTTGATTAACTTCAATCAAGATGAAATCATGTATATAAGACTAATTGTTACCAGACTCGAGGACTTAATTAATTTATTTACCCTCCCCCCAATTTAATTAACTTTGTTCTTAATGGAGAAAGAAAAATAAAGGATGTAATAGATAAAAAGGATCAAGAAAGAACACACTTGATTTGATGTGTTTTTGGTTCAGTAGGGATCTTCAGATATCCTTGAGGATGCATATTTGGCTCTTTCTCCCAACTTATTCAACATAATCCTCACTGAAGTAAAACCTAAATAAACTAAAAAGAAAAATTAAACTATAAGGAGATGGGTTGCCTCCCAGGAAGCACGAAGTTTACCGTCTTCAGCCAGACTTAATTTATTAAAGCAGAAAAACTAAAGACTTGGGTTGCTTCCCGATGAGTGCTAAGTTTAACATCTTCAGTCAGATGCTAAAAGAGTGCTCATCCTATTCCTATCTGAATCTTAACATGGATCTGTAATTCTCTATGTGATTCGGGTTCTTCCTCAAAATATTTCCTACATGGGACCTTTATGTGACTCATTCTCCTGATAGCTAACAACTCTTTCTCTACAATTAGATCTGGGTATAACTTAAGTATTGGTTGGGGTTCTAAGGAACCTAGATCTATATACTTGAGGTGTTGAGGTAGTGTTTCAGAATGCCCCTTTATTGCCTCCTTCTTTCTAGGCAAAGGTTCAATTAGTGTCATGAGAGGTTCAACCAATAATTCTGATCTTGATTGAATGCAATGGTCATTAAGTGTGGATACCTTATTAATATTTTCAGCTTTGGGTATCTCCTCCAGTTTCTCAGACCTGAATGTTCATAACTGGTCAAACTGGTCTCCTTGCTTAAGTTCTAAACTGGGCTCTAGGGTCAACCTCAAATTGGCTTGGTAATCTATTCTCTTCTTGTTCACTAACCACTATATCTGCTTGGCCAAATTGTATTAATAACTGGTTTGCGATTTGTATGAAATTACCGAGAGTATTTATCATGTCTGAGATTGATTGCACCAAGACTTCTAAACTCCTTTCTAATGTACTGACTCCTTCCTCAAGATCTAAATCTAGTTGATTGTTCGGTGCTTGATTGGGCCTTAGGTAGGGTTGATAAAAAATATAGGCTCCTAATGTTGCATCTTGTGACTATGTAAAATTAGGATGATTTTTCCATCCCGGGTTATAGGTTGGTGCATAAGGTTCATTCATATATCTCTCATTGAATGTATTTTTCTATGTGAACCCATTTTGGGTTGGACTTATCAAGTAAAAACATTCCTCCACAACATGATCTAGTGCATTGCATCCAGTGCACATAGGTACTAGCACTTGGTTAAATTGGATATATCTTTCAAATTCTAAGGCTTCAATTCTACTGGTTCAAGTTGCAATTCTAGTGTCTTCAAACTTTCTTGTATAAATGTATATATCTTCAATTCTAGTGAATGTAGAATACATGTTAATCATTTGAGAGCCAATTATAAAATTGTTAGCTGAGGATCTAATTCTAGATGGTTGGATAGAGCTGATCGAATAACACAGGTTCTGCAGGGTTTTAGATTATCTAATGGAATCTATTTCTTCCTCAATAATCTTATAATCTTGTAAACTTAGATTGTATCTGACCAATATCATTTTGTCTTAGTAAGAAACTTTTTTTTAAATTTAATTTTTTTAATTTTTTTATATATATGAGAGAGAAATAAGAAGAAGAGTTCTAGAGATGAGAGTCCTAAGGAGACCTAGACCTATAGACCATGGATGAGAGTGTTTTAGTTAGATTTAACTTTTAAAAACAAGCAAGTTATGAAATAAATTAAAACTCTACTTAGGGTTATCCTAATTCTAGACAGCTCCTAACTGTTAAGATTGCCTTCGAGTCCTCTAAGTTCGAAATCGACTAACCAAATCGGCCAGATAAGTGTAAGATTAGTGGGAGGCTCTCCGTGCTTTTACAATAGACCTAATTAAAGAACTACCTATCTTCAGAACATAGCTTCTGAACCACTTTCCTAGGCACTGACAGGCTAACTAACTGGAATCTGATCCAACTCTTGGGTTCTTTATCTTAATGAGCTCGGATGTCCCTAGGGTTGACGTCTAATTAATTTTATTTAAGGTTTAGATCAATGCAATATGAAAGATGGTGGTTTTTGGGCTAAAGAAGGGTGATCAAATCCCTATCTTATCTTATTTAATTGGGTTAAGTTCTCTAAAAGTATTTTATGAATATGCAATGCAAACAAAGAAAGATGTCCAAGCACAAGTAGAAAATTTTTAAATTTTAATTTATTTTTCTATATTAATTAAGTATTATGATGTGTTAGTATTTTTTTATTTTATGTTTAAAAAAATAGAGAAAAAGAAAACTAAAAGTATGAAGAGCAAAAATTTAAACACAAATCAAAACACACTGAATTAAATTATACCACAGGCACATGGTGTGTAATGTAGTACGTTTGGGGAGTATGGATCGATCCCATGAGGAACTGGATTTTTAAAGTATGTTTAAATTCTTTCTCAGGTGAGCTCTAAAGAAAAAATGGAGAGATTGCTTGTAACTACTAGTAAAATAGTGAGAAAAATAATTACAGATTATATCAACTTAAAGATCTAGAGCTTTTAAATCCACTAGACTAATGAATTAGATAGTCTTTCTATGATTTTTTTATGATGTCTCTTAATTGAGGTGTAAAGCATGAACCATGAAGAAACTTAACTCAACTATGATCCATCAAGTATTTTACATTCATCTTAATTAAGAGATTCTCCTTTCAACTACATTTCTTATATTATCCAAGTATGGGCTATAAAAAGGCTCAAACCCAACTATAATCTATTAAAGTTTTCAACAAAAAAGAAGAAGAAAGAATTTTAAAAGATTTGTGAGCCTTCTACCTATTATCTCTTCTTGCACCGAATCAAACATGATCTATGAAGAGATTCTAACCCAACTATAGCACATCAAATCTTTTAGCAAGAGAGATGAAGGGAGAAGAACTCTAAAAATTTAAAGCTCGAAAAAAAATTCAAAGAAGAAGGCTTCTGATCATGGTCTAGCTTCCTCATAAATCCTAAGAGGATTGCTTAGTTAGACATGAATTGATTTGAAGCAAATATAAAATAGAATTATGCTAATTATGAGAATTTTAAGTTATAAAAATTAATGAATTGCAAGAAAATAAATGCAAGAATTTAAACTACCCTAATGTTGAAATTAAAAATTACATAAATTAAATTGAAGGGAAAGAAACTAATTTATTACTAATATAAAATTTTTGATACAAAATTTTTGACTCCTAAGCCATTAACAAAGCCTGGAGTTAAAATCAAAAATCAAAAATTAAAATAAAAGAAAGAGAAAAACTTAAACTAGGATCTCTTCCTATAGCTTTCCTCTATAGAGCCTTCTGATTCTTACAACTTCTCCTGACGACCCTCCTTCTCATGTATTGGAAGGGTCGAAGAAAGTGGGAACAAGGCTAAAGAATTAAAAAGATGGATATTTTTGTCTGTCACATGGATCCCTACAAAAGGTATGGTGTGGAGCGAGATATCTCTAAGAATGGAGGCATTAGGCTTTATTTATAAGCATTAGGAGGGGAGAAGTTTTTATATTTTTTCGATGTAGGACTAATGATGTGGACAAGGGCTAGGAGATGGATGGATGAGATGAAGAAGTAGGGGAGAATGGATGGATGAGATTGGAGGAGCAAGGAAGGATAAGGTAAGAGAGAAAATAATTTCCAAAGATATATTTTTTCTCTTTTGTTTTATGCATTCACATCCTTCCTGGTTCTGCATGAAGACGCCTAGCCTTTCCTTGCATCCACAGTGCACGTTACCATGCCCACCTTGCTGATGCCGCATGAAGCCCACATCCTAGCTGCATATCCGCATCCTGTCCTTTCTTTTCTATGCATCTGCATCAACTTCATATGGGTCCTTGCATCTGCTTGCACGTAGTGTGTCTCAGTGCCCAACAGCCAGCTCCATGTGTCTGCACCCAGGCCTGCATTGCTTCTTTTTCTCCATGATTGGACCCATGCACTATGTCCAGTGCCTCATAAAAAGACCTCTCTATCACTTAACAACCAGAACATCCAAAAAAAATCTAAACTCAAAAGCTATGAGTCTCTCCTCTTTAATGCCAAAATCCACTTCTTCCCAAGAGAATATTTTCTTTTATATTATTTTCATATGCATCCCTCTTTCTTTCCAAAAAGAAACATTTATTTTCTTCTATTCCCGCATGTGTCCCTTAAGATTTCACTATTCCCTTATGAGCCACATGAAAGACCGGCACTTGGTTTCTGTGGGCCACATGGGAAGCTTGGTGGACCGAGCGAGTGGTCTACTATAGACCTGTTAGATGAATGCCGTAGAAGTCAATTATTGACTGACATATTTATATTTTCAGGACTTACCTTTGTACTTATTATATTTTTATATTAATAAAGAGCTTTTTATTTCAATCATATTTATATGTCCATGATTTGTCTTAGAAATTAACAAAGATGATTTTGTATATTCTTAAAGGTGTTGAGAATTTGAGACATACATTATTAGTGGTTAGTTGCTAAATACTCTCGATTAAAGGATCGTCATGAAGGATAGTGATCAATCCATTTAAGATCGGTATACTATTCATCTCTTTTATGGACAGATGAGTCTCGGATTTGTAGTGTAGGGACACTGGGGTGAGAGCATGGGTGATTGTTAGAGAATAACTTACACTGAGTATGACCAAATGAGAAATTACTTGTATGTCTACTCACTCATCAGTGGTTATCTTGATGCTACAATGGTGTGAGTGGTCCTTTGACCTGTGGTGTCATCGGCTATTTGCAGCAAGGTTACTGAGTTTAACTGCATGTTTCTTTGATCTCTAGCCATTCGGATCCTTACTGTCTATGTTGGTAATAGTAGGTTTAGGTTCGTTGTTAGGAGTAGGATACACCTAGAAGGAATCTATCGATCTTGATAGAAAAAGAAAAGTTCTATTCAATTTATGAGACTGAGTTTAGAAAGTCTTTGGCTAAAGTAAGTGTGAATACTGAAAAAGAATTTTCATGGAATTTACAAGTAAACTCGAATCGAACCAATCTAGTAAATGACTAACAATGGGGTCAGACGAGTTCTTTATGACCTCCATTAAGTCAGGACTCACAATAGAAAAATTGAATCATACGATAACTATACCTAAGGGTTCACACTTTCATTCTACTGGATTACCATTACATACTACTAGGTGTCACTGATGGATTGTAGGACTCATCGGACGTCGTCATGATGATCGATGATGCTCGAAGGATAGAGTTGGAATTATTTCAATCCATCGAAAGAAGTTTCAATGATATTATGATGGAGATCACAATATATCTCACTATCAGATAAAATAGAACATATGGAGTCATATATTAAGAGATTTAATCTTGAATTAATCAATTGGACTTCTGAAGTTTTAATTAGATGAGGATTTAGTGAAATTCTATTAGGTTTAAGAGAACTATGCTAGCACATGGTTATGTTAGATATATATTCTAGAAGTCAATTGTTGGCTGATATATTTTTATTCTATGATATAAATTTATATTTAAACTATTGATTTAATTAATAAAAAATATTTTTTTTTTATTCAAGTGTTATGTATCCTTGAATCATCTTTGAAATTGATGTTACAATATATATTATCAAATATTAAGAATTAAAAGCATATATGATCAATTCTTAAATTACTTCTGATTATAGGATAGTCATGAGGATGGTGATTTATCTAGATAGATCAATGCACGGTTCACTTCCTTCAAGATAGATAAGTCTCTAATTTATGGTGTAGAGATATTGAGCAAAAAGTGCGGATAGTTGTTAGAGAATAACTAGTACTGAGCATAACCATATAAGAGATTACATGGATTTCTATTCGATCGTTAGTGATCATCTCGATGCTGTAGTTGTGTGGCTGGTCTTTTAACCTACGGTTGTCACAGTTGCTCGTAGTAAGATTGCTGTAGTTTGACTACACATAAATATTAACTCGATTATGAGTTTTTGTAGTGGATGTTGGTTTTAGTTGGTTAAGCTGTGCGAGCGATGTGTGCGTCTATATGAGATCTATTGACCTTGATAGAGAGGAGTAGCCTTATAAGATTTGAGAAGTTGAGTTTACAAGTCTATGACCATAGTTGTGTGATTGATGAAAAAGAGTTTCTATTTGAAATCACTATTAAACTTAAGCTGATCGGATTTATCATATGACTAATGATGAGTTATCCATGACCTGCCATCTAGTCGGGACTCACGATAAAGAAACTGTATCATATATTAGTTATACCTAGAGGTTCTATTTTAATTCTGCTAGATTGTCACTATATATTGCTAGATGTCACTAGTGGGTTGTGAGAGCTTAATAGGATCGTTTTGGATCAATGATCTTTGTTGAGTTAGAGTAGAACTGTTCCGACCCATTGAAAAAGATTTCAGTGATACCTATGATAGAGATCATGATATTTCTCACTATCAGATAGAATTAAACTTATGGGGTTACACATAAAGGGAGAAGATCTGAATTGATTATAATTGGGCTTATGAAGCATCAATTTATATAGGTTTAAAAAAATCCAATTGGGTTCATGTTAACCTTGCTAGCACCTGGATGAACCCAACTTCTCTTATGGTTGGTTTACTTATATAATGAGTTTTAATCAATTCTTACACTTGATTTAAACTTAATTGAATTTGATTCAATGAAATCCAATTGTTGGATAATTAATTTATAACTTGAATTAAATCAAGAAAGAGTTTCTTGGTTAACAACCCTTGAAGAGAATTTATGGAACTATATGGGCAGATTTGTATATCTAATTGGGTCCCATATGATGGGATGCCTAGAGCAGGGTGTGGCTTTAGGTGTGTAAACGGTGGTGCCCTAATTTGATTAGAATGAGGGATCCTAATTTGATGAAGACATCCTTAAGTTGTCTATATAAAGGATCCTAGCACTTTAGTTCTCATATAACCTCTCCTCCTCCCACCTTGCCACCACTTTTCACTGGGCCCATGCCTCCCCTTCTCTTCCTCTCTCTAGCCCACACCTCTTCTCTCTCTTGAAGTCCTCCCTTGGAGCCAGAAAGAGGGTGGGCGGCACATAGGGAGTGGTGTTAATTAGTTGGCACCACTTGTTTGGTTCTTGTTTTCTTTGCTCTCAAGTTTATTGAGAGTTAGTTACAACTACTTCTTGATTATTATTCTTTTTGATTAGTTGAAAGATCAAGAAAAGAATTTTGATTTCTTCAAGAATCAAGAAAGAAAGATCAAAAGGGTTTAAAATTAAAAGCCTCTCTAGATTTGGTTCAAGTCTATTTAGGCTTTAGTTCAGGCAAGCAGGATCCAAGAGAAAATAATTCAGATCGGCCCTATGGATATTTGTAGAGTAAGGATGCTTGTGCTACTGATTTAGAACCTGTCCAAATCCAGATCCAGGGATTGAACTGGATTCAACCCTAGTTACAGGTTTGAAGCAAAAGAAAAGTAATTCAGGTATGTAAATTGATTTCAGATTTTCGTTTGTTCTTCCTAAACTTAGTTTATGTAAATTCTAGCATATGAACTAGATCCATTAATATTTTTATATGATGAATACATGCTTAGATTAAAAATATTTTTATCTAATTTTTTTTATATTTTGAATTTAAAAAAATTTTAAAATTCATATACACTAGTACCTATAGAAAATCCAATAGTGGTATCAGAGCTACATATTTATATGCATGAAAGTAGCATAAAAGTTTTAGAAATTATTTTTAAAATTTTGATTTTAGATTATACATGAGATGTATAAGTTTATGTTTAGATCTAAAAAATATTTTAGATCTAATTTTTATTCATATATGCGACATATGAAAGCACGCATAGACTAGAAATTAAATTTCTGTGATCTAAATTTTTTATATATATGATATATGAGGTATGTTTAGATCTGAAATTAATTTCTAAAAATTTTAAAATTTTTCATGTATATGATATATAATTGCATGCATATTCTAAAAGTATTTTGAAAATCAAAAACTTACTTTTTATGCAATTAATTTAGATCTAAAATATGTTTCAATGATTTGAAATTAATGTATGCATGAATTATTGGGTATGGGTAGTTTTGCATTACATCAATGAATTACATCTTAGATTACAATTAGATTATATTAGGTTGAAATTGATATAGATATTGATCAAATCAAGTCAAGTGTTGATTTAGATTAGATCAATTGAGCTTATGATTCTACAAGTATTATAGATTGAGTTGATTAAATCCCATATGTAGAATTAAGTTAACCAAAGGACCTAATCTGGCTTTATGGCTTGAATCCGATTTACCTAAGTTGATTAATTGAAACCAATAAGCCATTGATATCTAAGATAAGTCTCGATTGATGGTTTTTAATTAGGAGGCTACTCACCTAGATAATTTTATCTACGGTTAGTTAATGGCATACTGTTGGATTTCGGTGGCACAGCGGAAGGGTTAGATGTTTAAAATTTTTATTCAAAACACCCAATGCACCGGAAGCCCTAATACCCAGAAACTTCTGACTATAATAATCAAAGCATAATAAATATAAATTAGGATAAGCAGAATACCTGTAGTGCTAATCTCAATTTTTACAAGGCGTCCAAGTGTCCATCCTCCAATAGTGATCCACATGAAAATTGAACCAAAGACAGTGCTCCTTCTTCACCTTGCTTCAAGAGTTCTAGCCCCTAGAACTCGACTAGCCTCGTATCGATCAAGTTTCTTCAATAATCTGATCTCACCCTCTTAGAACCTCCTCTGTACTTTTGATTCTCCTTCTTTAGGATCCTTACAATCCTTGTTAGGACTAGATCAGGCTTTGTCTTAAATCCCAAAGCGTTGTCCTAAAACTAAGATAGGTTGTAAGAAAGAAAGGAGAGCAACAGAAGAGAAATTGGAAACTCCTCTTAGATTCATTGGATACCCAGCACCTAGGTCTATTTATAGCCACCAGAGGAATGTCAAAAGAGAGGGACATGCCTTATCCAAAAAGTATATCTGATCTGATTATCAGAGATAAGAATTCCTTCAAGCAGAAGGACTCTTATCTATGATACGTCGATCAGCACCCTGGTCTGCGCCCGTGCAATCAAAGAATGGATATTTTCACATTCCTTCTTAAATCAAAAAAATCCTTAAAAATCCATGTAGATTGGAGATTCAATTTAAATTCCAAAAACTTAAAAATGATGATAAAATTTTCATGGAAGGATGCTATCCTTGCACCTCTTCATGCGAGTGCTGATTACCATGCGTGCAGGCATCAGGACTGACTTATGGCATCCATTTGGCATCCAGATATATCTGAAAAAATTCCAAAAAAATTATCAAAAATATCTTATTAAAAGTAAAATATTATCACCAAAAATTGTTTCAATCTAAAAGCATTTGATAGGGAGAAAGATTCTCCAAATTACAGAGAGATGCGATGCTTCTGCACGCACACGAGACATCCTTCTTTTTCTAATTTTTTCTCTTCCCCAAAAATTATAGAAAAAATATATCTCATGCTTTTAGATATGTACCAAAGGATGGAGGGTGATATGGACTATCACACATATTTTAATCTAATAAAAAATAATATTGTTTCTTCTATCCACGCCAATATTTGTACGCAGAACCTGTTTTGCACCAAGAGTCCACCACAACTTGGACTCTTCATAATTAGTGTTAACATGGGATGTGGTGCCCCAATTTAGGCTGCTTCCAGGTGATATGACTTGACCCAAATATTTACCAAATTGGGCTAGCTAATTAGCAAGAGATGGGATCAAATTGATCTCCAAAGGAGCAAGGGTTTCTACACGTGCTAGCATACTTACCCGAACCCTGATTGAATCCAAAATTTCAATCAACCTTTTTCAAAAGGGTCCTTGGCTAATTTCTATATGTGTGTGATCCATTGAGTTCCATATCTAGCTAGCAGTAGGTCTGGATATAAGTTGACCAAATTTAATTAGATTTTAATTTAATCGATTTAGGTCCAATCGAGCTAATCTGAGTTCAACAATTAGAATCCTTTCTAATTGGCGATCAAATTAAACTCTTTAATTCGATCAAAAATTTATAAATTAAGATTGACATCTAGCAATGTATCATGACTACCCAGAAGATGTAAAATTTGATGAAAATACCAAATCTATCCTTCAGTGGTAAATTATCGTGCAATTCAATCCTTCGATCATCCTTGCACCCTGAATATGTTCATAAGTATAGAATCATGTCAAACTCAAATACATATTCATATCGATTCTCAATTAACCAATGATGACTCCAATGAAAAAGCTTAGAAACTCTTTCTAATCTTCTTCCTGCTTTTGGCCAAAAGATTTTTCTTAAGTCATCTAGGATTGAGAATACACAGGATGTGATCTTCTCTTATTAGGAGTGATTGATTCCATGTTGACCTACTCATAACCTCCATACACACTCCACCATATCCAAAATACCTCGTACATGTCTTAATGCCATACCTGGATATGAACCAAAATATGAATTCATGTGCACAAAATTCCATGATGGTCTCAGGTCTAAGGATCACTTGCATAACTTCCACTTAGAGAACCATCTTTGACATGCAAATAAGGCTTCCATAAGATGTTCTCTTTCATCAAGTCAATTCAGTGGACTCATTTCTCAAATGAGCACCCATATCCTTGTATTAGTGTCTCACATAAGTGGCTAGTGAGATCTGCCACCCTCTCCATTTAGCATACATAGGATGTACTAGTCTATCCGAAACATTGATCCCGACTCAATGCTCCTACGATGAAAAATATTTAATATTAAGATTTTAGGATTTTAGGTCTTACTAGCATGACCAATTCATGTCTCCTAAAATCATTATCCTAATCTTTAGGGTTCATCATAATCTTAGACATAATAAGATGCAACTAATATGATGAATCAATGCCTCAAATAATAATAAATATCATTTCATGAGTTGAAAAATTGTAAAGAAAGTCCCATCGCAACACACTTGCGATTGGCTTATAGGGCACTTTTCTTTCACATACCCTTCCATCGGTCTCACTTATCTGACCAATTGGATGATTGGGTTCATTAATAGCTAAGAAGTTTTGATTTAGCCCATGCCAATTAGATCAGTCATATAATGACTGATTAGATAAGACCTAACATAAACCTCCCTAATTAATATTAAGCCTTATGGTCTTCCACCGTTGTAGAAGTGCGGGCGTGTTATTGGCATTGATTATTTTTGACTGGTTATAGTAGTTCCATTGTATCAAGAACACACAATCACTCTACTAGCAAAAAATTATTCGAGGGTAAAGATGGGGTTGGGCCCAATATGTGTTATCTAAGAGACTCAATGACGGCTTTATACTTGCTTGTGAACAGTGGGTCAGGTTTAACTAAGAAGTGAGGTAATATGTGTTATCTGAGTTTTCATGACTTAGAGACTGAGTCGCTGCAATATGCTTAGAGAAGTATCTGAGCAAAGAATTGCCTATGCATCAGTGTGCGTATCTCCAATAACTTTAGATGACGTGCATGATATTGGTGAGACTGCAGCATCTACTAGAAACCTTGTATGGTCGTGTCAGGTTTTCATTTTTCATCTGGAGAATATCGAAATATGAAAAAATAGTAGGAGTCTATTTACATTTAAAAGTCCCTAAAGCAAATATAATTTTAAGTATAAATATCTAACTAGAATCTCTACTCTCACAGATAAACAATGTCAACCTCTAACCCACTAGCCCACATCCTTGAAACCAACCAATTGATCGACACAAATTATAAGGATTGGCTTAGAAACCCCAAAATAGTCCTAACATCCAAAAAGATTAGGTATGTACTTGATCAGGATGCCTCAGCCTTACCAACCCATCCTATGACAGAGCAAAGAGCTGCTCTGGACAAGTGGATGGATGATGATCTTAGGGTGAAGTGCTATGTACTGGCTTCGATGTCAAATGAGTTGTAGAGTCAGCATGAGCACATGCCCACTGTCTGTGCCATGATCACTCACCTGCAAGAGTTGTACGATGAGCAGAGCCAGACCACGTACTTTGAATTGTCCAAGTGGTTATTCAATATGAAGATACGTGAGGGGTAGTCAGTCTATGATCACTGTATGACTATGATCAAAAATCTAGAGGAGCTTGAGAAGCTTGGGCTAAATATACAGAGGGAGCTGAAGGTGGATTTGATCCTCCAATCCCTGATCAGTTTATTTGGACAGTTTATTATAAACTATCACATGAACAAATTAGACTACAACTTATCTGAATTGGTCAATATGCTAGTCACTGCTGAGATACTTTGAAAAGTTCAAGGGGCTTTGTTCTTGCTGTTGAGCAGGCACCTTTCAAAAGAAAGTCTCAAAGAAAGAAAAAGAATAAGCCTGCAAAGAAGCAGAAGAAGAAGAGCAAACCCAAGAAGGATACTCCGAAGAAAGCTGTGGAGAAAGTAAAGTATTTTCACTGTAACTCTGATGGTCACTGGAGAAGAAACTTTCCTGCTTACCTGAAGAGCCTGAAGATGATCAACCTTCTGAAGGTATGCTCATAATAGAATCTAACCTAACGATTTTTTTTACTTTTAGTTAGATATTAGACTCTAGTTTTAGTGCTCATATATGTACTTCAATACAGGGTCTAATAGGAACTAGACGGTTGAGATAAGGTGACAAGATCTTTTAGATCGGTAATGGAGCAAAAGTTGCTGTAGAAGCCGTTGGAATCTACCCTCTTCGATTACCATCAGACTTTAGTTTAGATTTAAAAGACTATTATTATATTCCTGTAGCTAGTCAAAATTTGATTTCGATCTCTGTACTAGCACAGGATGGATATATTTTTTAATTTAATAAAGATTTTTATTCCATTTATTTGTGAAATAAATTGGTTGCATCTAGTCTTTTGATTGACATCCTTTATCACTTGTATGTTGATGCTAATGTGAACCTAAATGAGCAAGTAGGGAATACCATAGGCTAAAAAAGATCCAAAGATGAGTTTAACCATAAGTACTTATGGCACCATAGGCTTGGCCATATTGGAGAGGATAGGATAAATAGACTGAAAAAGAATGGGATCCTTGACTTAGTTAAATCTGAGTCGATTCTAGCTTGTGAATCATACTTTCGAGAAAAAATAGCTAGATTATCTTTTATGGGACAAGAAGAAAGGGCTACTGAGTTACTAGTCCTTACTGATGTGTGTAACCCATTTGATGTGTAGGTCAGAGGTGGTTATGGCTACTTTATTATCTTTGCTGATGATTTTTCATGGTACGAATATGTGTTTCTCATGAAACACAAGTCTGAAGTCTTTAAAAGATTCAGAGAATTTAAGCATGAGATAGAAAAGCAAACAGGTAAATCCATAAAAGTCCTACGATCCGATCGAGGAGGAGAATATCTGAGTGCTGAATTTTTAGAATATCTTGAAGAGAATGATATAGTCTCTCAATGGAGTCCTCTCGGCACACCTCAACTCAACGGAGTAACTGAAAGGAGAAATAGGATCATATTAGATATGGTTCGATCCATGATGAGCTTCACTAATTTATCCATATATCTTTGGGGATATGCCTTACTTACCATAATATATATTTTAAATAGAATTTCTTTCAAGTCTGTTCCTACCACACCATATGAGATATAGCATGGTAAGAAGCTGAGTCTAAGTTACCTTAAGATTTGGAGATGTTTAGCTTATGTTAAGAAATAGAAAGCTGATAAGTTAGAGGATAGATTTGTTGTAGCTCGATTTATAGGGTATCCCAAGAAATCCATTAGGTACTACTTTTACTTTCCATATGACCACAATGTGATTGTGAGTCGCAATGCCACATTTCTAAAAAAATAATTTATCCATGATGGTGGTAGTGGGATGTTAATTGAGCTTGACAAGAATGTCTCTCAAGAGCAACGAGTTATAGATCCTTAAGAACCCATCCATGATAAGTCAGTAGTTAATGTTCCACTTCCACCTCATAGATCAAGTAGAATCTTTCATCCTTTTGAAAGATATATTGGTATTGTTGGTGCAAAAATCCACTTGCGCCGGAGAAGCTGGAGTCGAGGAAGTCGCGGTCGCCGCCGGGACCTGCAAAGGAAGTCTAAACTGGAGGTGGGGTTGCTCCGGCAAGACCCTCCGACGCTCAAGTCAGTTCTCTACCTCAACAAGAATGGAGTGCTCGAACAGAAAATTTAGCAGAGTTTTTAGATGAAAGATGAGAGCTTATAGAATAACGTATCTGAGGTCTCCCTTTTATAGACGGAGGGGGCAACAAATTGATAGCGACGCCCGTAACCGTCTGGTCGTGGGCTGCCCAGAGCCAGGAGGAATTTATTGCAGAGGGTAATGGAGTGGGATCATGGCTATCACCGTGGCTCGCCACGTGGAATCAGTTACGGGGAGTGGAGCGGCGTCCGCTGTCGTGACTTGTCATGGAGTGGTGGAATCGCACAGGATCTGCCGCAGGGAGTGGGGCAGAATCGTGGCCGTTAATACGGCCTGTCAGGGAGTAATGGAGCTGCGTAGGGCCCGCCGCAGGGAGTGGAGCGGTGTTGTCCGTTACTGTGGCCTGCCAGGGGGTCCAGACTTGTCGGTCGAAGTTCGGTTGGAGTCGGTAGTGAGGTCCGGTATCCGTAGGAGTTTGGGCGAGGTCTTTCCGCAGTCGGAATAGAAGACGGAGTTTGGCTTCCGTAGGAGTCCGGACGAAGTCTAACTGCAGTTGAAGTCGTGGGCGGAGTCCGGCTCCCGTAGGAGTCCGGACGAAGTCTGTCTGCAGCCGTTGGAGTCGAGGATGAAGCTCGACTCCCGTAGGAGTCCGGGTGGAGTCTTCCTGCAATTAAAGTTAAAGGCAAAGTTCAGCTCCCGTAGGAGTCCAGACAAGGCTTACCAGCAGTTGATGTTGAGGATGGAGCCCGACTCCCGTAGGAGTTCGGGTGGAGTCTACTTGCAGTTGAAGTTGTCGACGGAGTCTGGCTCCCGTAGGAGTCCGGACGAAGTCTGTCTGCAGCCGTTGGAATCGAGGATGAAGCCCAGCTCCCGTAGGAGTCCGGGCGGAGTCTTTCTGCAATCAAAGTTAAAGGCGAAGTCCGACTCCCGTAGGAGTCCGGACAAGGCTTACCGGCAGTTGATGTTGAGGACGGAGCCCGGCTCCCGTAGGAGTCCGGGTGGAGTCTACTTGTAGTTGAAGTTGTCGGCGGAGTCCGGCTCCCGTAGGAGTCCGGACGAAGTCTGTCTGCAGTCGTTGGAGTCAAGGATGAAGCTCGGCTCCCGTAGGAGTCCGGGCGGAGTCTTTCTGCAATCAAAGTTAAAGGCGAAGTCCGGCTCCCATAGGAGTTCAAACAAGGCTTACCGACAGTTGATGTTGAGGACGGAGCCCGGCTCCCGTAGGAGTTCGGGCGGAGTCTATTTGTGGTTGAAGTTGTCGGCGGAGTCCGACTCCCGTAGGAGTCCGGACGAAGTCTGTCTGCAGCCGTTGGAATCGAGGATGAAGTCCGGCTCCCGTAGGAGTCCGGACGGAGTCTTTCTGCAATCAAAGTTAAAGGCGAAGTCTGACTCCCGTAGGAGTCCGGACAAGGCTTACCGATAGTTGATGTTGAGTATGGAGCCCAGCTCCCGTAGGAGTCCGGGCGGAGTCTACTTGCAGTTGAAGTTGTCGGTGGAGTCCGGCTCCCGTAGGAGTCCGGACGAATCTTACCGGCGGTTGACGTTGGCGATGAAGCCCGGCTCCCGTAGGAGTCCGGGCAGAGTCCGCAAGGGCTAATCCTGTTGAGAACTTCGGCCGTGGGTATTTTGTACCCAACACTAGTCCCCCTACTTTCGAGTTTGAATTTCGAATGAAGGAAGTACAGAGAGATGGGCATGGCCGAAGTTCTCCCCCCAAATCCTGTGCGTAACCGCCCTTGGATATGTCGGCATTTAATGTGCGCACGTCAGAGCCCTTTTTCCGGTTAAGGCGACCTGAAGAGTCTTTTCGGAACTCCCGTCGAAATGTGATCCCAAGCGTCGCGCTACAGAAATTTGCGAACAGTCAATCCTCGATAGTGGTGAGTGGGACACGTGAGACACGTGGCATGCACCAGTTGGCCTAGGGACACCCGCCGCCATAACTGTGCTAAGATCCGTTGGCTATTTAAACCCCCTACTCTTCCTTCGGGGCTTCATCCTGCCGAAAGGACGGCATCTTTCTTTCGTCTGAGAGCCTAACTACTCAGCCACTTCCTCCGCACCAGCCCTTGCCGTCTTCAGCCCCTCGATTCTTCTCTAAGGGGTTCCCACGTCATGCCCTCCACTCCGGAGGCCATCCTCGAAGGGATGTATAGGGCTTGGAGGAAGGCGAGGAGGAGAACAGCGGTCGGTGAGTTCGTCGGTCATCAAGTGGCCGCTGAGGATCCCCGTCGTTTCAAAGGGGGCTCAAGGAAGAATTCCTTCAACAACAGGGGTTTAATAATGGGGGCCGTCGGTAAAGGTATTCTGTCCGAGAATTTTGGAGTAGCAAGGGGGGGTGATATCGGTCAAGAGGGCAGAGCTGTCGTCACAAGCTGTGGCGGGATCCTTGATGTCGTCGGGGCTGAGGGACCAGAAGCGGTCGACATCGACGGTGGGGCAGTAAAACTTGTTGCGGAGACGGTGGAAGTAGCGCATGCCGACCTTGCCGGAGCATTTTGGACGGTGGCTACCACGGAGTATTCGGTAATGACGCATATCTCCGGCGCCACCGTTGCCCCCAAGGTGACTCCGGTTCTTCTTGAAACAGGTCTTCGTCGCCGCTGCCATTGCCCTTACCGCCCCCGAAAATCTATCCCATCCTTTTCCCCCTGAGGTTGGGACTTCGGAGGTGGAGCGAAACAAGGCGGGGCGAAAGCCGATGAGCCCGTCACACGTACTGGACGACGCGGCTGGGAAGGACAGAAATGGGAAGAGAAGTTTGCAGCTTGAAGTGGCCTCCGGTGCATCCTTTCCAAACCGTGTTCGCGAGACTTGCAATGATGTATACATTTTTTTTCCTGGCCCATCGGGTCTTGTAACGTACATCCTGTCAGTTGAAAAATGAAAAGGAGATTTTGTTACCTCGTCTGCATCTTGTATCGAGTAGTCGTCTGTCGAACTTCTTTATTCTTCTTTCTTCTCTCTTCCTTCTTTTCTTCATTTCTTTTTCACGTCGTCCCAAGGTCGTCGACGATCTCTTTTATTCATGTTGGATTGTTATTTGCCGAGCTCCTTTTCGACTTTTACGTCGTTCGAAGATATCTGGTTGTCATTTTCCCGTCAATGGCTGCAGGCTCGCTTGGGGCCATTCAGGCCTGGGGTCCCTCCTAGGGCTTGAGTTCGGGGATCCGAGCTTCTGTCATCCTAAGTAAGTTGTCCTGTTTTGTGTCGAAAACTTCCTCAAAAGCTGGGACTCCCGATGGGAGCCCCAGTCCTTGCGGTGACAGAGCTTTCTGTACCTCGATCGCTGTCCGTTTTCCAATCGTAGCTATCATAGTCCGTTGCCTTCCTTTTTCCTTTTCGCTCGGAGTTTTTCTCCGCTGAAGTCAAGGCGAAGTTCGGCTCCCGTGGGAGTCCGGGCGGAGTCTATTTGCGGTTGAAGTTGTCGGCAGAGTCTGGCTCCCGTAGGAGTCCGGATGAATCTTACCGGTGGTTGACGTTGGCGACGAAGTCCGGCTCCCGTAGGAGTCCGGGCGAAGTCCCCCTTGGGGTCGGAGTCGTAGGCGGAGCCCATCTCCCGTGGGAGTTCGGGCGGAGTCCTTCTTCAGTTGAAGTTGGCGACGTAGTTCGTCTCCCGTGGGAGTCCGGGCGGAGTCCGCAAGGGCTAATCCTGTTGAGAACTTTGGCCGTGGGTATATTGTACCCAACACTCTCCCCATCCGGTCTAAATGGAATCGGGCCTTCGACTTTGCTCAAGTTAGGGCGAGGTTCTCCTCCTGTCCCTAACAGGGCTGTGGGGGCTCATATGGGCGTTGTAAGGCCTCTCCCCCCATCCGATCTAAATGGAACCGGGCCTTCGACTTTGCTCAAGTTAGGGCGAGGTTCTCCTCCTGTCCCTAACAGGGCTGTGGGGGCTCATATGGGCGTTGTAGGGCCTCTCCCCCCATCCGGTCTAAATGGAACCGGACCTTCGACTTTGCTCAAGTTAGGGCGAGGTTCTCCTCCTGTCCCTAACAGGGCTGTGGGGGCTCATATGGGCGTTGTAGGGCCTCTCCCCCCATCCGGTCTAAATGGAATCGGGCCTTCGACTTTGCTCAAGTTAGGGCGAGGTTCTCCTCCTGTCCCTAACAGGGCTGTGGGGGCTCATATGGGTGTTGTAGGGCCTCTCCCCCCATCCGGTCTAAATGGAACCGGGCCTTCGACTTTGTCGGGACGACGTTTCCCTTTCGCTTCTGACACAGTTTGTGCGAATTGTTTAAAGACATGCAGGTATGCAACTTTCAATTAAAATGAAGTTATTGGTAGTACACCCGTAAGTTTTTCGAGTTCCACGGTCGTGGGAGGTCGGCTCCTCCGAGTTCTTTAAGATAATAAGTTCCTGGCCGGACTACTTCTTTGACTTCATACGATCCTTCCCAGTTTGGGGTGAGTTTCCTCCGGTCCTGAGGTTGTGAGACAGCAGCTCGTCGAAGTACTAGATCTCCTGCTTTAAAGACTTTGTTCTTGACCCGGGTGTTATAATATCGAGCAACTTTCTGTCTGTAGGCTGCCATTCGAACCTGAGCGATCTTCCGTCTTTCTTCCAGCAGGTCGAGGTTGGCTCTAAGACTTTGTGAATTTTGATGTTCGTCGAATGCCACGACTTGTGCCGACGGGAGTTTAAGCTCGATTGGGATGACGGCTTCCGTACCGAAGGCTAAAGCAAACAGGGTCTCCCCCGTAGGTAACCTTTGGGTAGTTCGATACGTCCATAGCACATGATAAAGCTCGTCCGCCCAAGTTTCCTTTGCTTTTTCAAGCCTTGTCTTAATCCCCTGCAAAAAGGTTCTGTTAGTCACCTCAGCTTCGCCGTTCGCCTGGGGATGGGCTACTGATGTGAAGTTGTGGGAGATGTTTAGATCTTCACAGAATTCGGCGAATTTTGCTCCCGCGAATTGCCGTCCATTATCAGTGATTTGGGTTCTAGGCAAACCGAACCTGCACACGATCGATTTCCAGATGAAATCTTGTACTTTCGCTTCTGTGATTTTCGCTAGTGGTTCGGCTTCAACCCATTTGGTGAAGTAGTCGATCGCTACAAGGAGAAACTTTCTTTGTCCAGACGCCATGGGAAAGGGGCCAAGGATGTCCATCCCCCATTTTGCAAAAGGCCATGGGGCGCTCAAGGGTGTGAGCTCGGTGGTGGGCTGTCTCTGAACGTTGGCGTATCTCTGGCATCGATCACACTTTTTGACATATTCAATCGAATCATGATGCATCGTTGGCCAGTAATATCCTTGGCGGAGCAACTTGTGGGATAAAGATCTAGCTCCCAAATGGTTTCTGCAAATTCCTTCGTGTACTTCCCACAAGGCGTAGTCAGCTTCCGAGGGCCGGAGACATTTTAAGAGGGGTAAAGAGTATGATCTTTTGTACAATTTGCCCTCATAAAGGATGTACCGGGAGGCTTGATTTCGGAGCTTTCGAGCCTCCTTCGCATCCTGGGGGAGGACTCCATCTCTGAGATAGGTTATCAGCGGGTCGACCCAGCTGGGCTCGTGGTCGATCTCCATTACGGGCCGCGATTCTTCTGTACTCGGGTGCTTCAGAACTTCAAAAAGAACGCCTTTGGGCAACCCGGACGGAGCCAATGTTGCCAGCTTGGAGAGAAGGTCGGCTCTGGTATTTTCCAACCTTGAAATCTACCTAATGTCAAAGCTGCTAAAGGCGGGGGTAAGCTCCTTTACTTTCTCAAGATATTTGGCCATACTGTCCTCCCGCGCTTCATACCTCCCGCTGACTTGCCCCACCACCAGTTGAGAGTCACTGTGTACCCGGAGTTGACCTATTCCCAGTTCTTTGGCGATCCTTAGCCCTGCGATCAGAGCTTCATATTCCGCTCCATTGTTTGTTGCGGGAAACTCGAAACGCAGGGCGTACTCCGCGATGACCCCCTCTGGACTGACCAAAATCAGGCCTGCGCCTGCTCCCGACATGTTGGAAGATCCGTCCACATAGAGGGTCCAAAAGCGATCGGAGGGATTAGCCTCTTCGTTGGGGGAGTTCGGTTGGGACTTCAGGTCGTCACCTTTGCTTTGTTCAAGTTCAGCCTCCTCTGGGATGGTGCACTCTACTATGAAATCTGTCAGTATTTGGGCCTTCACTGCTGGCCTGGGTTAATAATTGATGTCGAATTCTGTGAGCTCGATCACCCATTTCGCCATCCTCCCGGAGGTATCTGCCCGGTGCAGGACCGCCTTGATTGGTTGGTTGGTGAGTAGTGTCACGGTGTGCCCTTGAAAGTAGGGTCGGAGCCTCCGAGCTGCAATCAACAAGGCGTAAGTCAGTTTTTCTAATTTGGTGTACCTGGTCTCGGCGTCCCTCAGCGCGCGGCTAATGTAGTAGACTGGTCGCTGGACTTTCGTTTCTTCTTTGACAAGGACGGCTGCGAGGGCCATGGGAGAGACCGCTAGGTATAAAAATAGTTCCTCCCCAGGTTCAGGCTTTGCCAACAGCGGGGGTGAGCTGAGGTAGCTTTTTAACTCTTCGAACGCCTGTTGGCACTCAGAAGTCCAACAGAAGTTCTTCGGCTGCTTGAGGGTTTGAAAGAAGGGCAAGCACCGTTCGGCCGACCTCGCGACGAAGCGATTAAGAGCCACTATCCTCCCTGTGAGGCACTGAACCTCTTTGATCGACTTTGGGGCGGTCATCTCCTGGATGGTGCGAATTTTCACTGGATTGGCCTCAATCCCGCGCCTTGATACCATGAAGCCCAGGAACTTTCCTGAGATTACTCCGAAAGCACATTTAGTTGGGTTCAGCTTCATTCTATACTTTCGAAGAGCGTCAAAGGTCTCCTCGAGGTCGGCGACATGATTTCTGGAAGACTTGCTTTTCACGAGCATATCGTCCATGTAGACCTCCATGTTTCGGCCGATCTGCCCTTTGAAGATTTTGTTCACCAACCGTTGGTAGGTTGCGCCCGCATTCTTGAGGCCGAAAGGCATGACCCTGTAACAGTAAAGGCCGCGATTAGTGATGAAAGCTGTCTTTTTTTCATCTTCCGATGCCATTCTAATTTGATTATAGCCGGAGAACGCATCCATAAAGGTGAGGAGCTCATGGCCTGAGGTCGCATCCACCAGTTGGTCGATTCTGGGAAGGAGGGAGCTATCCTTTGGACAAGCCTTATTCAGCTTTTTGAAGTCTATGCACATCCTCCACTTGCCGTTTGCTTTTTTGACCAGAACAATATTGGAAATCCAATCAGGATAATTGACTTCCTTAATGAATCCGGCCTTGAGGAGCTTATCCACTTCCTCGGCTATCGCCTTCTGCCTCTCCGGGGCATGACTACGGATTTTTTCTTTCGTCGGTCGATGCTTTGGATCGACGGCCAGATGATGCTCTATGACTTCTGTGTCAATCCCCGGCATGTCTGCTGGAATCCAAGCGAAAACGTCCGCATTCCTTCGTAGAAAATCAATAAGATGCGTCCGCACTTCCTCCCCCAGGTTGGAGCCAATTAGTGCCACATGCTCCGCGTTCCCATCATTCAAAGGGATTGGTACCAGATCTTCGATTGGGCCGCCCCTTTCTTCAGCGAGGTCATCGCGAGCATCTAGTCCATCGACGGGACAGGGGTCAGCCTGATCGCTTCTTTGCAAGGCGATGCTGTAGTAGTGTCTGGCCAGGGCTTGGTCTCCCCGGACCTCTCCGATCTCCTGGTTGGTGGGGAACTTCAACTTCAAATGGTAGGTCGAAACGACAGCTCGGAGAGCATTGAGGCTGGGTCAGCCAAGGATTGCATTGTAGGCGGATGGCGCCTTCACCACCAAGAAATTCACCAGAGCCCTGGATTGCTTTGGATATTAACCCGCGGCCACAGTCAAAGCTATCATTCCTTCCATCGGAACGACGTCACCAGTAAACCCCACCAGAGGGGAGCAAATTGGCCTTAGATGACCACCAAGAGCGGACATTCTTGAAAAGGCATCGTAGAACAAGATGTCGGCTGAACTTCCTGTTGGGAAATGTGTCCCAAAAAGCCAATCGTCAAGCTGTTGATGGTTGAGCAACCAAGTATTGTAATTGATTTGTTAATAAATAAAATATATTTGGCATTTTCATCATAAGATTTCATCTTCTAATCAACTCCATTGTTATGATGAAGTCCTTAGGACTATTTAGGTTCGATAAAGAGAGGATTTATCGATTAGTCCTTAAAACTGTTCACGACCAAATGATAGACTGTTAATAAGGACGACAGCTTCTATCGAGCATAGGTCGCTGTAGGCCATATGGGTTGGTTGTCCTCTTAACCAAAGAGTGTGAAGACACTGGTATGGCATACAGGTGAGATGTAAGGGTACATCGTCATTGAACGTGACCAACTCCATAGCATTCTGCTGTCGAGAATGTCTCTGATGGGATATAGGTATAAGTGTCCCTTAGACTTGAGATCACCTCAGTGACTTGCAAGCAACTCACTGTGCTTTGGTACTGGACTAACTGAATTTCTAATTCAGGGACGGAAGGCTTCTGGGCACAGTCAAGTACTTGCGAAGTCAGAGTGTGATCGAGATGAGATTGACCACTCCAAGAGTTGGAGAAGAATGAGTCGTTGTATTTCAATTTAGCAAAACCTTGGCCAGGGTAATCCATCAGATGGATTTGATATTTTGAAATACAATGTGGACAACCTGATCAGAGTTGACAGTTGAGCTCTGGGGTATCCTATGATCATTTTGGTCAAGGGGATGAATTATATGAAAACTATATCTGCATGGGTTCTAAGGATGTTGTTCTACACATTCGACCTATCCGATCATCGGGTACCATTGCTAGATGGTCACTTCGATTGGTACAGGAATTTGTTCCTGTGCTATCGGCTTAGGTTCGGACCTATGAGGTCACACACATTAGAGTTCATGATCCGATCGGATGGTTGATCAATGATTAAGAATCATTATAGGGTTAAATAATCAATACGATTGACATTTAACCCAGTGCAAGTGTTGCAGGAGGATCGATTAGCAATTTGATTGCTAATTGGCTTAATTTGATTAAGCCAATGAGCTGAGATTAAGTCTAATTAAATATGATTTAATTAGATTTGGTTTGGGCTTGATTGGATCAAGTCTAATTGGTTTATTGGATAAGCCAAGTGCAAGGAAAGACTAGTCCTAGTTCAACTAGGACTTGGGTCAATCTAATTTCTAATTTGATTAGAAAATTAAATCAGATTTAAATCTAATTTAATCTGATTAAATTAGGTTATTAATTAGGTTAAAACCTATTTTAATTGGGTTGATCTAATTTTGATTTGATTTGGTTTGGGAAACCAAATTAAAACAAGTTATGAGACAGAATCCTAGTAGGACTAGGATTCCACCTTGCGCCACATAAACCTTCTCCACGCCCTCTCTCTTATTCAACGCCAATCTCCACTTATTTTGTATGACAAAAGCCCTCTCTCAGATCTCTCCCACGTTCACAAAAGGTCTCCTCTCTTCTTTCTTACATGGAAGGTGATTTGGATCAAATCTAAAAGGAATAAGTTTGGATTTCGAATTCTATGAGATAGAGTTTTAGAAATCCAAAACTCTTTCAATTTTACACCGAATTTATCCAAATGTTTTTTGGAATTTTCATGGCTTTTAGGGTTTATATTGTATACCCTTTTCTGGTGATCCATGTACGAAAATATGGAGGAGGTGCTCAAGAGTTGGGCGTCCCTTAACTTGCCATGTTTGGATAAGCCTTGACTAGGTGTTTGACCTAGACAAGGACTCTATCATATCTCTCTATATAAGATGAGTTTCTTTGTAAAATTTTAAGGAGAGATAGATATTTGAGAGGCCTTTCTGCCGTCCAAAAATCAAAGAGAAATACCTTTGGGTCGTGGAGATATAAAAGACGCAAGTTTGGGTATCTAGAGAGAAAAACGTGAAGAAGAAGAGGGTCTTCTTCTTGGGTTTTTGTTTTCATATCTTTCCTCCCTCCATCTTGAGTTTCCTGAGAGTGTCTCAGATCTGAAACTCCTCCTTCTACTTTTCATCTTTGGAAGAGTCCAAATCAAGAAGAAGGAGGCACCTGATCAACCATCAAAGAAGGATCAGTGCAGTACTAGCATACTGTGCTGATTTCCTGAAGCAGGACTTCTGATCAAGATTCATGGGCTCGTGTGGACGACTCCTAGAGGCCGGACGCGTGTGCGGCTTGCAACATCATCCTTAAGCCCGGATCAGCGAGGTTAGAGCATCTAACTTGCAAGGTAATAGATCTGATCTATTATTTAATACATACATTAGATGTAGCTAGTATAGAAACATGTTGATATGATCAACATGTAGTTCATACTATATTTATATATATTTTTTAATTTTTGATTTAATGCTATGTAATAATCATGTAATAGGATCTTAGATCTAGGGATCTTCTGATCTTAGAAAATAAATTTTGATTTATTTTAGTCTTCTGCTGTATGATCTTGAAAAAGTTTCAAGATATAACCCTGAAACCCTAGATCTGGTTCCTTCACTTTCGTTGTCGACAAGAATGCGACGGACGTCGTAATTTGCTATATTCAAGGAAATTATGACTGCATCGTTATGAGGGAATTGGACTCCCTGGGTGTCTTCTTCGGTAAAGGTTATGGGCTCTTCAACCTTTTGCCGCTTGGGGGATACAGCCGGCATGTTGGTTGCCTCCCGTCGGGATCCCCCCGAAATGGTGTTGACGAAATCCGATAGAGGCCGATCGTCCGGCCACTCCTTGTCGGCGACCATAGCCAGAGGTTGTTGTGCGAATGCCTCACGAGAAGGCATCAGATGAGGAAAGGAGGAGTGGGTGCCGGATAAGATGACCGGAGGTGGATCCGTTGAGCGCTCCTTTAAGAACAAGGGTATTGCGAAGACACAAGGCCCTTCCTCTAGCGCCAATCCTGTTGGTGCAAAAATCTGCTTGCGCCGGAGAAGCTGGAGTCGAGGAAGTCGCGGTCACCATCGGGACCTGCAAAGGAAGTCTAAACCGGAGGTGGGGTTGCTCCGGCAAGACCCTCTGATGCTCAAGTCAGTTCTCTGCCTCAACAAGAATGGAGTGCTCGAACAGAGAATTTAGCAGAGTTTTTAGATGAAAGATGAGAGCTTATAGAATAACGTATCTGGGGTCCCCCTTTTATAGACGGAGGAGGCAACAAATTGATAGCGACACCCGTAACCGTCTGGTCATGGGCTGCCCAGAGCCAGGAGGAATTTATTGCGGAGGGTAATGGAGTGGGATCGTGGCTATCGCCATGGCTCGCCACGTGGAATCAGTTACGGGGAGTGGAGCGACGTCCGCTGTCGTGACTCGTCATGGAGTGGTGGAATCGCACAGGATCCGCCGCAGGGAGTGGGGCAGAATCGTGGTCGTTAATACGGCCTGTCAGGGAGTAATGGAGCTACGTAGGGCCCGCCGTAAAGAGTGGAGCAGTGTTGTCCGTTACTGTGGCCTGCCAGGGGGTCCAGACTTGTCGACCGAAGTTCGGTTGGAGTCGGTAGTGAGGTCCGATATCCGTAGGAGTTTGGGCGAGGTCTTTCCGCAGTCGGAATAGAAGATGGAGTTTGGCTTCCGTAGGAGTCCGGACGAAGTCTACCTGCAGTTGAAGTCGTGGACGGAGTCCAACTCCCGTAGGAGTCCGGACGAAGTCTGTCTGCAGCCGTTGGAGTCGAGGACGAAGCCCGGCTCCCGTAGGAGTCCGGGTGGAGTCTTCCTGCAAATAAAGTTAAAGGCGAAGTTCGGCTCCCGTAGGAGTCCGGACAAGGCTTACCAGCAGTTGATGTTGAGGATGGAGCTCGACTCCCGTAGGAGTTCGGGCGGAGTCTACTTGCAGTTGATGTTGTCGGTGGAGTCCGGCTCCTGTAGGAGTCCGGATGAAGTCTATCTGCAGCCGTTGGAATCGAGGATGAAGCCCGACTCCCATAGGAGTCCGGGTGGAGTCTTTCTGCAATCAAAGTTAAAGGCGAAGTCCGGCTCCCGTAGGAGTCCGGACAAGGCTTACCGACAGTTGATGTTGAGGACGGAGCCCGGCTCCCGTAGGAGTCCGGGCGGAGTCTACTTGCAGTTGAAGTTGTCGGTGGAGTCCGGCTCCCGTAGGAGTCCGGACGAAGTCTGTCTGTAGCCGTTGGAGTCGAGGATGAAGTCTGGCTCCCGTAAGAGTCCGGACAGAGTCTTTCTGCAATCAAAGTTAAAGGCGAAGTCCGGCTCCCGTAGGAGTCCGGACAAGGCTTACCGACAGTTGATGTTGAGGATGGAGCCTGGCTCCCGTAGGAGTTCGGACGGAGTCTACTTGCGGTTGAAGTTGTCGGTGGAGTCCGGCTCCCGTAGGAGTCCGGACGAAGTCTGTCTGCAGCCGTTGGAATCGAGGATGAAGCCCGGCTCCCGTAGGAGTCCGGGCTTAGTCTTTCTGCAATCAAAGTTAAAGGCGAAGTCCGACTCCCGTAGGAGTCCGGACAAGGCTTACCGGCAGTTGATGTTGAGGACAGAGCCCGGCTCCCGTAGGAGTCCGGGCGGAGTCTACTTGCAGTTGAAGTTGTCGGCGGAGTCCGGCTCCCGTAGGAGTCCGGATGAATCTTACCGACGGTTGACGTTGGCGACGAAGCCCGGCTCCCGTAGGAGTCCGGGCGGAGTCCGCAAGGGCTAATCCTGTTGAGAACTTCAGCCGTGGGTATTTTGTACCCAATAGGTATGTTGAAAGAGGATATAAAGGAAGCATTCCTTGTAGAAGATGGGGGTCATGATGATGATCTTAGTATTTTTGATGAGGTGATATCGGACATCAATTTCGAGAAATGGTTAGATGCAATGAAGTCAGAACTTGACTCAATACACTTGAACCAAGTATGGACCTTAGTGGATCCATGGAGAGAATTATTTTTATTAGGTGTAAATGGATCTACATAAAGAAAATAGGTACCAATGGTAAGGTAGAGACCAATAAGGCAAGGCTGATGGTGAAGGATTATAGTCAATGTGAAGGCATTGACTATCATGATACTTTTTCACCTGTAGCCATACTGAAATCCATCCGCATATTGCTTGCTGTTGCAACCTACCATGATTGTGAAATCTGACAGATGGATATAAAAACTTCTTTCCTAAATGGACATCTTAAAGAAGATTTCTATATGGAGCAACCTCTAGATTTTACATCCGGTGATAATGATCACCGAATCTACAAGTTGCAAAGGTCCATCTATGGACTAAAGCAGGCTTCTCAAAGCTAGAATCTTTAGTTCAATGATGTGATCAAATCATTTAGTTTCATAAGAAATGAAGAGGAATCTTTGTTTACAAAAGAATCAGTGGGAGCGTGCTTGTCTTCCTTGTATTGTATGTCGATAACATCCTCCTTATTGGGAATGATATTCTCATGTTGACTTCGGTTAAAGCTTGGTTGTTTAAAAAATTCTCCATGACCTAGAAAAACTATCCTATATCCTTAGGATAAAGGTCTATAGAGATAGATCTAAAAGGATATTTGATCTGTTATAGAAGCTGTACATAGAAAAGGTGATAAAGCGGTTTAGCATGAAAAACTTCAAAAGGGGTTTGCTACCCCTTAGGTATGGTATTTGACTCTCCAAGATGATGTGTCCTGACACTTTTGAGGAGATCGAACATATGAATAGGATCCCTTATGCTTCGATAAGTAGGAGCCTTAGGTATACCATGCTATGTACTCGATCTGATATTATGCTTACTGTGAGTATCACGAGCAGGTATTAATCGAATCCAGACGAGGAGTATTGGATAGCTGTGAAGAACATCCTTAAGTACTTGCGAAGGACTAAAGATTTGTTCTTGATCTTTGGAGAAGCACCTAAATTATGGATTAAGGGTTATACAGATTCGAACTTCATGTCGGATCCTGATGATAGAAAGTCTACATCAGAATATGTATTCGAATGCAATAATGGTGCAGTCAGCTGGAAGTGTTCTAAGCAGAGCATCATCACAGATTCGATCACAGAGGCTGAGTATGTCGCCACTTCGAATATCGTAAAAGAAGGCTTCTGGTTCAAAAAGTTTATCATGAAACTTGATGAAATAACATTAGATGCCATACCACTATATTGTAACAATAATGAAGCCATAGCACTTACTAAGGAGCCACGGTCTCATCAAAAATTAAAGCATATTGAACGGTGGTTCCATATCATATGCGACTATCTTGAGAAACAATATGTCAAGGTACGAAGAGTAGACTTCGTGGATAACATGATAGATCCACTGACAAAGCAGTTAAGTCAGTCCAAAATAAAAGCTCATCTTGAGAAGATGGTGCTTAGATTAATGGCCAATTGACTTTAATCTAAGTGAGAGATTGTTAGATGTATGTCCTAAAAGCCAATTGTTGGCTGATATATTTTTATTCTATAACATAAATTTATACTTAAACTATTGATTTAATCAACAAAGGATAATTTTTTTTTCTATTCAAGTATTATGTATCTTTGAAACATCCTTGAAATTGATGTTATGATACATATTCTCAAATGCTGAGAATTAGAGGCATATATGATCGATTCTTAAATTACTCCTGATTATAGGATAGTTATGGGAGTGGTGATATATCCAGATAGACCAGCACATAGTTTCCTTCTTTCAAGATAGATGAGTCTCTAATCTATACTGAGTGAAAAGTACGGATAGTTGTTAGAGAATAGCTAGTACTGAGCATGACCATACGAGAGATCACATAGATTTCTATCCGATCGTCAGTGATCAACTCAATGCTGTAGTTACGTGATTGATCTTTTAACCTATGGTGTCACAGTTGCTCGCAGTAAGATTGCTATAGTTTAACTACACATAAATATTAACTCGATTATCAGTTTTTGTAGTAGATGTTGGCTTCAGTTGGTTGAGCTGTGTAAGCGACGTGTGTATCTATACGAGATCTATCGACCTTGATAGAGAGTAGTCCTATGAGATTTGAGAAGCCGAGTCTATAAGTCTATGGACATAGCAGTATGATTGATGAAAAAGTTTTTATTTGGAATCACTATTGGACTTAAGCTGATCGGATTTATCATATGACTGATGATGAGGTTTGACGATTTATCCATGACCTGCCATCTAGTCGGAACTCATGATCGAGAGACTGTATCATACATTAACTATATTTAGATGTTCTATTTTGATTCTATTGGGTTGCCACTGCATATTGCTAGATATCACTGGTGGATTTTGAGAACTCAATAGGATCATTTTGGATCAATGATTCTTGTCGAGTTAGAGTGAAATTGTTCCGACCCATTGAAAGAGATTTCAATGATACCTATGATAGAGATCATGGTATTTCTCACTCTCAGACAGAATTGAATCTATGGTGTTACACATAAAGAAAGAAGACCTGAATTGATTATAATTAGACTTATGGATTTAGAGAAATCCAATTGGATTCATGTTAACCTTGCTATCACCTGGGTGAACCAACTTCTCTTGTGGTTGGTTTACTTATATGTTGAGTTTTAATCAATTTCTATACTCGATTTAAATCTTATTGAATTTGATTCAATAAGATTCAATTGTTGGATATGGCTTGGATTAAATCAAAAAAGAGTTTCTTGGTTAAGAATCCTTGAAGAAAATTTATGGAACCATGTGGGCTGATTTGTGCATCTAATTGGGTCCTATATGATGGGATGCCTAGAGTAAGGTGTGGCTTTGGTTGTGTAAAAGGTAGTGCCCCATTTATTTGGTCCAACTATATTATGCTAGAAATTTTAATATGATTAGAATGTGGGATCCTAATTTGATTAGGACATCCTTAAGTTATCTATATAAAGGACCCTAGTCCTTTAGTTCTCATATAACCTTTCCTCCTCCCACCTTGCTACCACCTGTCATTGGGCCAATGCCTCCGCTTCTCTTCCTCTCTCTAGCCCACGCCTCTTCTCTCTTTTGGCATCCTCCCTTGGAGCCAAAAAGAGGGTGGGCGGCACATAGGGAGTGGTGTCAATTTGTTGGCGCCACTTGTTTTATTTTTGTTCCCTTTGCTCTCAAGTTTGTTGAGAGTTAGTTACAACCACTTCTTGATTGTTATTCTTCTTGATTAGTTGAAGAATTAAGAAAGGATTCTTGATTTCTTCAAGAATCAAGAAAGAAAGATCAAAAGGGTTCAAAATTAAAAGCCTCTCCAGGTTTGGTTCAAGCCTATTTAGGCTTTGGTTCAAGCAAGCAAGATCCAAGAGAATATAATTCAGGTTGGCCCTATAGATACTCATAGAGACAGGATGCTTGTGCTACTAATTCAAAATCTGTTTAGGCTTAGATCTAGGGATTGAACCAGATTCAACTCCAATTACAAGTTTGAAGCGAAAGAAAAGCGATTCAGGTATATGAATTGATTTTAGGCTTTCGTTTGCTCTTCCTAAAATCAGTTTATATTAATTCCAATATATGAAATAGATCCATAAGTGCTTTCATATGATAAATACATGCTTAGATTAAAAGTATTTTAATCTAATTTTTTTGTTATATTTAGATTTAGAAAAAATTTGAAATCCACATGCACTAGTACCTATAAAAAATCTAACAGGTTAAACCTAATTCTTCTTTGGACTTCGATCTTTATTTGATAAAGATTGGATCAAGTCTATAGCCTTGAACGTAATCTAAATCTATTTTGATTTGGGTTTAGCTGGGCATCTATTTGTGGGCCTAAAAAGATTGAATCAAGCCAATTAGTTGGCAAACAAATCTTCTTATCTTCTCCCTTGATTTTTCTTTTGTGGCTAAAATTAATTGGAAAGAAAGAGGAGATGCATGCCTCCCTTTTTGGAAAGACCAAAGGCGCATATTCTTGGAGTGGGCGAATGAAAGAAAGAGGGGCCCACCCTTCTTTTATTTGGATGTGGAAGGAGAGAGAGAGGGGGCGTGCCAAGAGTTGGCATCCCAACTACCTGCATTAAACATCATGTGGCACCTCCTCATCTTGCCTTATAAGATGAGGATGCCACATCCACTTGACTTTTGAGGCAAGGGTCTTTCCAATTGGATCTGATTTTTTTGCAAAGAAAATTAGATTAAAAGATAAATAATCTTATGAGATAAGGATTAACCTTTTTAACCTGATTGGATAATGATTTGGAATCAAGAAAAGACTTATTTAAGGAGATAACCTCCCAAAATTTTAGGCAATTGAATTTTTATGATTTCAGATCTCTCTCTCCTTCTCCACGCCATCTCCCCTTCCTCCTCTCTTTCCAACGCCCAAGTGTTGGGCATCCCATCCTCTCACACATCCAAAGGTGAGGGTGATTGCTTCTGAAAGAATAATGTCCTACAAGCCAATCGCATACCAGATGCGATAGGATATTTTCTAGAATTTATCTTCCAGACTCATATAATTGACATTAATATATTAATAAAATAAATATTTTTGATTCATTATATGCCATATTTTTTTATTCTTAAGATTATAATGAACCTCATAGGTCTGGACAATAGTTTTAGGATCATGATGAGATCATACCAGTGAGACCTAAATCCTTGATAGCCATGACCTAAAATATTTTCAGTCGTTGGTTCATCGAGTCAGGGATCAATGATACCGATAAGACTGACATGTCCTATGTATGCTTAGAAATGAGAATGGTTGATCTCACAATCACTTGTGTAGTGACACTAATACAAAGATATGGGTGATCATTAGAAAATGAGTTCACTGAATAGATCTATGAGAGAATATTAGATGGAGTCTTATTTACATGTCAACTGATGATTCTCTAGTGGGAGTTGTGTAAGTGATCCTTTGACCTGAGATCGCCATGGACCTTGTGTACATAGATTCATATTTTGGTTCACTTCCTAACTTGGTTCTTTGATCCTTGTATGGGGTATTCTGATGTGATGAAGTATGCATGAAGATTGTGAGTGATCAATAAGGGATCAGTCACTCCTAATAAGGGGAGCGAACATCCTATGTGATCTCATAGATCGGTGATTCTGGAAGTCTTTGGCCAAAGTAGGATGATAATTAAATTTTTTTTTTTAATATATCATCAATTGAATTATCACCTTCTGATCGAGATACATAAATATAAGTGATTAGATTTGACACATATTCATGCCCATAGCTCATCTGGAATGTTGTTTGGCTGAAGGATTGAATTACACGGTAACTTATCACTGAAAGATATTTTGATAATTTTTTATCAAAATTTTAAATCTTTTGGATAGTCATGACACATTGCTAGACATCAATTTTGACTAGTAGACTCATCAAAATTAAAAGAGTTTAATTTAAAAATCAATTAGGAAGAGTCCTAGTTGATTGAGACTCTTCGGGTGACCTAATCTGATCGGATTAGGGTTACATCGAAAGTCTGGATCTACTGCTGGTTAGATTTAGAACCCAATAGATCATACACTTTGAGATTTGACTTTGATCTAATTTAATTAAAATTTAATATAAATTTTAAGGGTTAATTTGATATGCTAGCACATTGTATTAACCTAAGTTCCTAAATTGGTTTAGATCAAAGTGTTTGAGCTAACCTTGACCAGTTGTCTTTGACCTATTGGGATTGAATCTATTTTGATTGAATTCTTATCCAACTTAAAATAATTTCAAGTGGAGAAGGACTCCTCTATGCCCACTAGATGCCATGCCAAAAATAAATTGTCGCCCTGCTCTTTTTAGCATGTGAAGATGAAGAGTCTTTCTTCATGAAGGATTTTATGTTAATACGTTGCCTTAAATACTCAATCAGAACTCTTTTGATTTAATGCCAAATTAATATAGGATTTTTATGGGACATAGAAGAGGAGGAGTTCTTCTATGTGAAGGCTCTTCTGTACCAAAAATTTCATACAGTGAATTTATTCACCGCATGAGAAAGTGGAGCGCCAAAGGTTGGCACCCCTTTGTCCTTCTCATGTCCCTTGGTCCCTTATTTAAATAGGATGTCTTATATAGCCCAGGTGCTAGGTTTTTGGATGGAAACTAGAGATAAGAGGTGTGTGAATTAGTAAAAAGAATTTAAAAAAAATTTGAGAAAAAGGCAATAAAAATTTGAGTGGCAAAAATTGTAAGAAGGGTGGTGAGAGATTTAGCAAGTGTTGCTAGTGTGCCCTAGGATTTGATTTTTTTTATGTGTTGAAGCCCAAAATCAAATTCTAGATTGTAAGATATCTGAAGAGTGTCTTCTTGAGATGATTCTGGTGATAAGATCTAAAGTAATTGGGCTTTAGTGTGATCATTCTTTGAGTTCGAAGCCGATAGTATTTTTGAGAAGACAAGGCTACGGCTGTGCACCCGTTAGGAAGGATTTTGGCCAACTTCAATGTAGATTACCATTGGAGGGCTTCTACTTTGGAATCTCGTAGAGATCACCAATATGTCATATTATGTTTTTGGTGAAAGTAAAAATTTTATCTCTTTTACATGCTTGTTTTGTTTTGATCGACATCGGCAAGGTGATTCTAGTGTTTGGGTTTCGGCTCGATAATTTTAACCATTAAAGCTATTGATTTATTTAATTTTAAAATTTTAAAAATCACTTTTTACTGTATGGTCAGAATTCAATAGTGGTATCAGAGCTATCATTGTCTGATTCGATCAAATAAGTGCAAAGTAGCAGTGTAGAATTGTTCTTGTTCATATATTGCCAAGAATACTGCTTCGATTTTTAGCATCGATCTTTAAAATCAAAAAATATTTTTGACTTTATTAGTACCATGATTTTTAAATTTTAGTTATTAAAATTATGAATTTATGATAATTTGAGATTTATAATATCATGATAGCTTGATGCTTAAATCAATTTTTAGTTAAGGGTGTTATGCATGCCTAATTTGGTTAGGGTTTGCTTTATTACTTGAATATGCTTGTTATATGTTATGACTTCTAATGCACCCTTATATTATTTTTGGCATGATTATATGATGAATTGCATAATATGTAAAATATATTTTATGTAGTCGTAGTTAGGATGTGTTGAGACCAGTTCAAAGTCCTTCTTAAAAATTATATTAAGTTGTAATGTCGGGATTCACTTTCATTTCAAATGTTGAATTCACTTGATCAATTGATATCGAGAAAAGTGTGAAAGATGATTTTCTAATTAGATCCCTATGCTAGCCTGGTCAACTTTATTGGTGTCTAAGAAAAGCTATGGAGAGCCTTCCACCTACTGACCTGGCTAATTTGATCTTATTGAATTTCGAACTTAGATTGATTAGTGATGTAGATATTACAAGAGTATTCCTTCAAACTTGGTCAATAGAGTATGTCAAGATCTTAGTGAGCTTGTTGTGCTATCCACAAGGCTTACTATAAAAATTGATATGATGTTGGCTAAGTACATTTTGATGCTTATGGCATATTTGAATAGTGTTGCTTTGTTGTGCTATCCACAAGGGCAGCATTATTTTAAATATGACCATATGGGATTGAAGGGTTAACTTAACTAGAACATTATAGTTTGTTGTGCTATCCACAAGACTATATGTGATCTAGAGACAAGAGAGAAAAATATTAAGAATTGTATAAGTATAATTGGTAAAGAGTTACCTACTCTTGAACTCATGAATACTTGTTATGCTATCCACAAGATGTTTGTGAGGAATAGGAATCTCAACCCCACTAAAAAATATTAGTATATTTTTTGATTTTCATACTTAAGGGTTATGAAGTTCGATAAAATAGTGAGAGACACAATTAGATAAAAATTCTAATCTAGTTGTGCATGTCATCATGAGTTGTCCGCTTATATTGTATTCTTGTTATTGTAGATTAACTACACATATGGCATCCTCACTATCACTTAGAGGCATGCTAGATGCAAATAAATTGATTGGACCAAACTACATCAATTGATTAAGAAACTTGAGAATAGTTCTCACTCAAGAGATGGTCTCTTATATTTTGGATACACCTGCACCCGATGCGATCGGAGAAGATACTTTCGAGGAGGAAAGGGCCACATACAAGATGTGGAAAGAGGATAATATAACTATCAAATGCATCATGCTTGCCTCGATAAGCAATGAGCTTCAGAGACAGCATGAGGATATGGATGTTCCCTCTATACTCTTTAATCTTAAGGAGTTATATGAGAAACAAAGTAGAATTGCTAGATATAAGATATCTAAGCTGTTATTCCATGCCTGCATGACTGAAGGCATCTCTGTGCACATGCATGCCCTGAAGATGATTGATTTGATCACTCATCTGGGATAACTGGGTTTTGCCATGGATGGTAAACTTAGCTAGGATTTGTTCCTGCAGTCTTTTTCTGACTCTTTTTCTCAGTTTGTCATAAATTACTATATGAACAAACTGAACACTAACCTACCTGAGCTGCTGAACATGTTGAACATAGCAGAGAACCATTTCAAGGGCAACAAGGCTCCGATAATTCTTGTTGATAAGATCAACAAGAAGAAAGGCAAGAAGGATTTTAAGAAAAAGATGAACCCTAAGGTTGGCATCTCCAAAAAAAAGATGAAGAAGGTCTCCACCAAAAGTACTTGCTATCACTATGGTAAGGAGGACTATTGAAAGAGGAATTGCAGGGAACACCTTGCAACCGTGAAACTGGCAAATATTGCTAAAGATTTGTATATGATATAAACTAATTTATCATTAAGTACTTCAATTTCAAATTCTTGGGTATTAGATACCGTCTGTGGTTCACACCTTTGCAAATCATTGTAGGATCTGCAAGAAATAAAGAGTTTGAATAAAGGTGACTTCAAGCTATTCGATGTTAGTGGAGAGTCCATTCAGACCGAAATCATAGAAACCAGGATTTTGAAGTTGCCTTCGAACAAAATTTTAGAACTAAAGACCTATTATTATATCCCTAATATCATTAAAAATATTATTTCTATATCATTGTTATTGGAATAAAGTTTTGAAATAAAAGCAAGGAGCAATGGTTGTTCTATATATTTTTCTAACGAATATTATGGCAGTGCTTATATTGATTATGGTCTTTTGTTTCTTACACTTAATAATAATATACTTCATATTGATAATATGAAGAAAAGAAAGAGAGAGGATGTGAATGTCACATACGTTTGGTACTACCGACTTGACCATATAAATGAAATGAGTTATGTAAAAATAAATTCTTTGATCCTTATAATTTTAAATCATATGGAACTTGTGAATCTTGTCTTGTGAAAAAAATGACCAAGACTCCATTTACTGGACATGAAGAAATGACGAGTGACATATTGAACCTTGTATATACTGATGTTTGTAGTCCAATATCGACTCAAGCCAGAAGTGGATATTCTTACTTCATCACATTTACTGATGATAGGTCTAGGTTTTGATATGTGTATTTAATGAAATACAAATCCAAAGCCTTTGATAAATTTAAAGAGTATTAAAGAATGGTTGAGAAATAAATTGGTAAAGTATTAAAGCTCTTTGATCTAATCGAAGAAAAAAATACTTGTCTAGTGAGTTCTTTGATTATTTAAAATAAAATAGAATACTCTCTTAATGGACACCTCCTTATACTTTATAATTAAATAGAATTATGGAAAGGAGGAATCGCACCTATTGGTGCAGAATTCTGTCGAAGCCGGAGTTGCTGGAGTTGAGAAGACCGTGGCCGTCGCCGAGACCTGCAAGAAAAGTCTAAACCAGAGTTGGGGGTGCTCTAGCAAGATCCTCCGACGCTCAAGTCAGTACTCTGCTTCAAAAGAAATGGAGTGCTCAAGAAAAAATTTTGACAGAGTTTCGAGATAGAGTTTTTGAGCTTAGAAAAGAACGTATCTGGGGATCCTTATTTATAGATAGAGAGTGTAACTGACTGACAGTGACGTCTGTAACCGTCTGGTAGTGGGCCGTTCAGAGCCATGCGGAGTTTGTTACGGAGAGTAGTGGCGTCAGAGGTCGTTCAGGGCCATATGGAGCTTGTTGCAGAGAGTGGAGTGGTGTCCGTTGTCGTGACTTGCCAGAGAGTGGTGGAGCTGCATGGAATCCATTGCAGAGAGTGGAGCAGGGCGTCGGTTCTTATCGTGGCTTGTCAGAGAGTGGTGGAGCCGCATGAAATCTGTTGCAGCGAATGGAGTAAGGTAGTGGCCCTTGTTGTGGCTTGCCAGAGAGCTTGGATCCGTCAGCTGAAGCTCGACTGGGATGCCTGATGGAGCAGAATGGCCCTTTACATCATCATTCTAGGAGAGGCTCGGATGTTTCGAGGTCGCTGATGAATCTACTATTGTCGGATGCTTCGGGCACTGACATATCAGGTGGGAGTCACCTGCTGTAGGAGCTCGGATGGAGATTTTCTGTTGGTGAAGTCCGAGGAAGTTCGATCGCTAGAGAAGTCTGTCTGAGATTTATCTGATGTGGAAGCTCATCCGAAGATCGTCTGTCGGGGAAGTCCAATTTTATGGGAAGCCTGGTAGGAGGTCGGTCGGTGATGGACTTCAGATAGCACTGGGGAGGCTCGACAGACATCAGAGGCAATTGGCTATCGCAGGGACCCAACTGCTGGAGCTTGTCTGGAACCCATCCGTCGGAGAAGTAGCTCGACTGAAGTCTATCTATAATAGAAGTTCAGAGGGAATTCATTTATAGTAGAGGCTTGAATGGAATTTGGTTACAGTAGATGTCTGGGATAGACAGCCCGCTGTAGGAGTTCAGAGTAGACCGTTCGTAGTAGAAGTTCGACTCTCGCGGGAGCTTGATTGGGATCCGAAAGGCGGTCGACCATCGTGGAAACTTGGATGGAGTCTAGTTACTGTAGAAATCTCGCTGTCGGGGAAGCTCGGATGCAGACGAAGTCCGAAAGAAGTTCAAAAAATAGTTGGTTGCTATAGAAGGTCGGCTAACAGTGGGGCCCAGAGGACCTTTGGAGTGGCCCAGTGGATGAGTGCAGAAGTTCATTGTCGGAGAAGTCCGGACGGTCGAGGGGGTTCGGAGAGACGCCACACCTAAGGTCGGGAGCCGGAAGAGCCCTGGAAGGATCGGTCTTTTACAAACTTCGGTCGGGGGGTATTTTATACCCAACACCAGTCTCCCTACTTTCGAGTTTGGGTTTCGAATGAAAGAAGTACAGAAAAATTCTCACGACCGAAGCTGCTCCCTTCGATTTTTGCACTCGAAGGTTGCCAGATATTTTGACGTCCGGCACGCTGGTACTGGAGCCTTTTCAAAAAAGATTTCTTCTTTTTAGAATTCCCACCAGGGCATGGAGCTAGGTACAGCATGATAATGACTTTGTCAGCTGCCTGCCGTTTCCAATAGTCTGTCAAGGTGGATGGGACATGCGGCGAATGCAGACCGGCTAGAGGAGATCCGCAATCATTATTGCGTCGGATCTCGGGGTCTATTTAAACACGTTCTCCTCCTTCAGGAGTTTCACTTTACTTGAGAGAATCCCTTGGTTCTCCTCCTCTTTTTCGAGAGCTCCGACGTCCTCTAGCATCCTTCCCGACCTTAGGCATCCTCCGGGTCGACCTCCATCATCCTCGCCGTCTCCCTGTACTCCTGGGGTCAATCTAGGTTAGTTCCAAAACTTCCTGTCATTTTTCCATCCTTTCTTCTTCGTATTCTATTTATTTAGCTTTCTTGAGGGCTTGTTTGCTATTTTTCTCAATTTTTTGGGATTTTTTTGGCTTCTATTTGATCCAAAATATCCTCTAATATCTCCTCTTCTAGCAGTTCTAGTAGTTCGTCAGTCCCGATCCCCAACAGTACTGGTACCGTAGACGAACCCGTAGCTAGGACCAAACTTTGTCTGGCCTTTGCGCCGGACACATCTCTGGCTCCTTGACTCCGGATGAACTCTCACTGATAAGGATTCAGTATGGAGTTCCTCTGGAGTACGAGTTGGAGCTTCTCGGGCCATCTGATCGGGCTAGCGCCCCTCCTCCCGACTACTTCTGTCTGTACCAGGAGGCCTTCCGTGTCAGACTTTGGCTTCCACTGCCATCCTTTGTCGTTTCTCTCTTTCATTTTCTGAATATTTTTCTAGTTTCCGTCGTGCCGAACTCCTTTAGGTTTTTGATAAGATTTCTTTCTCTTTGTAGTTTAGCCGAAGTTCGGCCGACTCTTTCTTTTTTTAGAAACTTCTACACCTTCAAGCGCCATCCCTCGGTAAAGGATTGGTGGTACTTCTCCCCCCAATTTGGTAGAAAGGGGTTGCTGAAAGGCGCCCCCTCTTCTGTCCATAATTGGAAGGAGAGGTTCTTCTACGTCCTATGCCCGACCTTAGAGCTAGGATTACCCCCTTGGGGTTCTCTGAGGGATTCTGCCCGTCGGGCCTCTAGCCTAGAAAGGGACGACCTCGAAGCCTTAAAAAAGCTCGAGGCCTATCGAGCCCCCCTCCTCCCCAAACTTCTGAGGGAACAAATTTTATTCAACGTCGGCCTGAGCCCCCTTAACCCTGTCGGTATCTCTCCCTCTCTCTCTTTTTTTTTTTATTTTGCTTCCCCTTCTTCTTGCTCTATTTCGGAGCCATGCTGATTTTCTTTTATCGCAGACATAGATGCAAGCGTGGCTCAGAGGTTAGCCCAGGATCTCAAGACCCACAAGAGAAAAGATACTTCAACTTCGGGGTCGATGAAGAAAGTCAGGACAGAAGGGACAAGCTCGGCCGCACCTGCTTCGATGCCCATCACCGTCGAAGCCCCTTCTGATGCCGAACCTGAAGTCCCTCGAGCCCCTTCACAGAGCCCCCCGACTGAGGGTCCTATTTCGGAGGTTCATCCCAAGGGGGCACCCGGGGCTGAAGGGAGGAGGAGAAAGAAGACCCTGGCCCGGAGGAGTCGCAGTCGCAGGGCTGCCGCCGAGTGGGCCGGGGGCTCCAAGGAAGATCTGGAGGAAAATCCCTTCAACAACAGGGACTTAATAAAGAGGCTGGTCGAAGGGTGCATTCTGCCTGAGGTAGTCGAGAGGATCATCCTCACCGATCCCGAGCTACGGGTCTGAGACTCTCTGGGATCTTTCCTCGAAGTAGGTTAACTCATCCTTTTCCTCCTTTCCGCTTCTTTAATTTATTCTTCAGCCCTTATGTCGACTCCTCAACCTTTCTTGCAGAGTGGGCACCAGTTTGTCGCCAACGTCGAGGTGGTGAAGATCATCAAGAGGGAGGCAGCTCGGGCAGAAGAAGGTCACCTAGCCGGGGCCGCCCGCCTTGAGGAGAAAATTATCGAGGTCCTAAGTCTTCAGGAGGCATTGGAAAAGGAGGGACAAACCTCATCTGATCTGAGGACCATCTTGGAGGAGAAGAGAGAGAAGGCTGAGGCCGAGGTCTCCGCATTGAGGGTGCAGGTTTTCGAGTGGAAGGAGCAGGCTTCCGAGTTGAAGGAGCAGGTTTTCGAGCTGAAAGCGTGGATTCCATCTCTGGTCTCGGAGGTAAGGGCTCGAGCAGTGGAGTTCAAAGCCTCCTCCGAGATGGAGGATCTAAAGGTCCAGTTCGGCCAGGATGCCTTCATCAAGGGGTTTGAGCTCTGCCAAGAGAAGGTGGCTGGGAGGTTTCTCGAATTGGATCTCGACTTTCTGAATGAGGCATCCGATGATGAAGCCGGACCATCCGAAGTCCCTGTCGGTCCTCTTCCAATCGGGACCTCGTCGACTGTCGTGGCTGCTGCTGATGATCTTCCGGGGATGCCGACCCCCTCTACTTCTGTCCCAGAGGTCCGAAACCTCTAATTTTATATTTTTCCTTGGTGGTGATTTTTCTCTCATTCTCTTGTACTTGAAATTTATTTGATCAATGAAGCCGGGTTCATCTTTATGGAGGGTCCCCCCCCTTTTTTTTTGTATTCTTTTCCTTCTTTTTGTCTTCTTGCATTAATTTGAGTCATGGCGCTCTTGTCCTCCAACGACAGTGTCCTGCCGAAGCTCTTCCCCTGTCGGAGGGTATTTCCTTGAAGTCGATGATACGAGACCTCCAAAGGAAAGTTCATCAGTTGATAAAGAAATCCAAGAAGCAGAAAGACGAACTTCACCAGCTGAAGGAGAGCCATTCAAAGGCCACCGCGGAGGCTACTCGCTTTCGAAACCTCCACAAGAAAAGTTTCATGGAATACACCAAAAGGAAAGCCGACTTCATTACGGAGCTTGAGGAACTCCAGAAATGTGCCAGCGACCGGTCTTGGACTCAGGCTTCCAAGATTAGCTCTCTTAAAGTCAAGCTGGCGGCCGCACGGGAGAAGATCGACCGGCTGGAAGGAAGCTCATCCCAGCTTACAGTCCAGACTGACCGCGACCAAGACTGGTCGAAGAAGTTCTTCGACCTTTAAAAGTAGCTGCAGGATGCCGAGGTGAATTACGACGCCTATCGAGCGGCTGGAGCAGACAAGTAGAGGACTACCGAAGGAGGCTCCAGACGGCGACTGATAAAGTTGCCCGCCTTCAGAGGTGGCTGTCCGAGAGAGTCCAGCCTGTCTCTGCATAAGGTTCTGACGAGCTTTGCTCCTTGAGGGGGACTATGGCGGAACTGTTTGTAGCCCTTGGGTGGGAGGAAGCCGAATTACGGCGGCTGAAAGTTCAGCTGGTCCACGAGCAGTAGGCAATCAAGGATGCCGAGGCGGAGTCCGAGGTCTTGAGGAGGAGGCTTCGAGAGTCAGAGGAAGAGCACCGATGGTTCCACCGGATGTACCAGGATATGCTACTGAAAAAGATGAAACTAGAAGAGAAAGTCAAAAATTTAAGGCGATCCATAGTAAGGGTCAAAATTGAGAGCTCGAAGTCAGAAGAAACTGGGCTTCCTTAGAGCCTCCTCTTCTTCTCTTTTTTTTTTCTTTTTTTTTTGGCCTTTAAGGCTTTGTAACGTGTACTTCACCAATGAAATGAAAATAAAATTATCTATTACCTTATCCATTCTGGTATTAAATGGTTGTTTACCAAACTCCATTTGTCTCTTGTCTTGTTCGACGCCGAAGTTGTCTGAAGATTTCTGGCCGTCGCCGTGTCGATTCACCCTTAGGGACTGGAGATTTTTGCCAAGGGTATTCTCTCTCATCGAGATGAGGTTTCTGGTGCCTTTGATGTAGTTCGTTTTTCACCTATCGCCGATGTAGTTCGTCGCTTTTCCTTTTTGTCTCCCTTTTTCTTCTGTGTTCGAGTGAGGGTCTTCCCTCTGCTCTTGACGGAGTCGTGAGAGTGTAGAGGAGTCATTGAGGAAGCTTTTCTCCTTGTCGATCAACTGAGTCTTTGTTTGCATCGGGACGAGGTCCTCCCCTTATTCCCGACAGTCAGTTTCAGCTCGTGTTAAGATGAGGTTCTCCTCCTGTTCCTAAGAAGGCTGTGGGGGCACACAAGGGCCGTTGTGAGGGCCTTTTCCTCCATCCGATCTTTAGGAAATCGGACCTTCAACTTTGCTCATGTTAGGATGAGGTTCTCCTCCTATTCTTAATAAGGCTGTGGGGGCACATAAGGGCCGTTGTAAGGGCCTCTCCCCCCATCCGATCTTTAGGAAATCGGACCTTCGATTTTGCTCATGCTAGGATGAGGTTCTCCTCCTGTTCCTAACAAGGTTGTGGGGGTACATAAGGGCCGTTGTAAGGGCCTCTCCCCCCATCCGATCTTTAGAAAATCAAACCTTCGACTTTGCTCATGTTAGGATGAGGTTCTCCTCTTGTTCCTAACAAGGCTGTGGGGGCACATAAGGGCCGTTGTAGGAGCCTCTCTCCCCATCCGGTCTTTAGAAAATCGGGCCTTCGACTTTGCTTATGTTAGGACGAGGTTCTCTTCCTATTCCTAACAAGGCTGTGGGGGCACATAAGGGCCGTTGTAAGGGCCTCTCCCCCCATCCGGTCTTTAAAAAATCGGGCCTTCGACTTTGCTCATGTTAGGATGAGGTTCTCCTCCTATTCCTAACAAGGCTGTGGGGGCACATAAGGGTCGTTGTAGGGGCCTCTCCCCCCATCCGATCTTTAAAAAATCGAGCCTTCGACTTTGCTCATGTTAGGACAAGGTTCTCCTCCTATTCCTAACGCACTTAATTCTGTTTGTATGGGAGAGTTATCTCCTGTCATTGTAAGCTCATACCAAAAGAAAAAAAAATGCATGAATATGAAAAGAATTTTTATTCAGGGCAAAGTTGTCGGTAATACATTCGTAGATTTTTTGAACCCTATAGCCGCGGAAGGTCTGCTCCCCATCGGGGTTCCCCTGAGATGGAGTTGATAATCCCAATCGGAGGCTGATCTTCAGGCTGTTTCTCCCTCCTTGGCGGTTCCGGCTGTGGCAGGGCCCTAGGCCGATCTTTCCTTCCTTCAGGTCGGCGTCGAATGAATCTATCGAGCCGACCTCGTCTAATGAGCTCCTCGATCTCATCTCGGAGCTAAATACACTCCTCCGTGTTGTGGCCGTGGTCACGATGATAGAGGCAAAATTTGTTTGGGTTGCGCTTCCCAAGATGGAGCGCATCCTCTCCGGCCTTGGGAGCTGCTCCCTAACCTCCATCAGCACTTGAGCTTTCGAGGTGTTGAGAGGGGCGTAGTTGTGGAACCTTCCGAGAGGAGAGCCTCACCGAACTCGACGGTCTGGGCTTCTCTGCTTACGAGCTCGGGGAGGAGTTTAGATGCGCCTATGTCCGAGAGGAGTTCGAGAACGTGGTCGAGTTTCACTCGGTTCTTTTTCAACTGCGGACTTGCTCGAGTCTCCCGCCTGCCGCTCTCTCACGGTCTCCTCATCCTTCATCTTGAAGGCTTCTTTTGCTCGGGCATATCCTTCGGCCCGAGCCAGCAAATCGGCAAAATCCCTGGGGTACTTCTTTTTCAAGGAGAATAGAAGGTCATTCTTCTGAAGGTTGCCTTTCAGAGCGGCCATCGCGATCGATTGGTCTAAGTTTCGGACCTCTAACGCAGCGACGTTGAAACGGTTGACGTAAGCCCAGATGGATTCTCCCTCCCTTTGCTTGATATTGATGAGAGACTCCAAACCTCTCTGGGGATGTCGGTTGCTAACAAAATGAGCCACAAACTGGTGGCTCATCTGGTCAAAGGAAAAGATGGTACCCGGCTTCATGCCGAATACCAGTTCCTTGCTGCTCCCTTCAGGGTGGATGGAAAAGCTCAGCACAGAATGGTGTCTGGTGCACCATGGAGCAGCATCATTGTTTGGAAGGCCTCCAGGTGGTCAACCGGGTTCGAGGTCCCGTCATAGCTTTCGAATTGGGAGAGCTTGAAGTTAGGCAAGATCGGTTCCTGCATGATCATTTGAGAGAAGGGTGGGTCAGTACAGATGTCCTCACCATAAGCAGGGGGAGCATGGTGGAGTTCTTCAATCCGTCGGTTCATCTCCTAGAGCCTTCGATCCAGGAAGTCCTCTCGACTGTGGGTCTCGAGGGTCTTTGGGTAGAATGGAGGTAGAGATCCTACAGGAGTAGAATCATGATCGGACTGAGGGCTCTCCATCCTCGAATTTATCTTTTCGGGAAAGACGGGGTGACTGGCCCAAGTGGCCCGCCCTACTGCCAGATTTTGAAATTTCGATGATGTTCTCTCCAATCGCACTGATGCCTGCGGTTGTTGTTGTTGTTGCATGGCCTGCACTGCTTTAGTGAGGCCTCTGACCTACTGAACCAGTAGGTCGAATTGCTCCGTGCCGACCGTCGTTGCCGGAGGAGGAGGGGGAGCCTGGGAAACTGGAGGTGAGGTCGGAGCCTGAGATCTGGCCGTGGAGGCCGTGGATCGCCTGGTGGATGCTTTGCAGGGAGGCATCAGGTGAAGATCTAGTAGGAGAAAGAGAAGAGGATGTCGGAGAAGATGACCAGAATCAGTCTCGTTGAGCACTCTTTTAAGAACAAGGGTACTGCGAAGACACAGCGCCCTTCCTCTAGCACCAATTATGTTAGTGCAGAATTTTGCCGAAGCCGGAGTTGCTGGAGTCGAGAAGACCGTGGCTGTCGTCGAGACCTGCAAGGAAAGTCTAAACCGGAGTTGGGGGTGCTCCGGCAAGACCCTTCGATGCTCAAGTTAGTACTCTGCTTTAACAGAAATGGAGTGCTCAAGCGAAAATTTTGGCAGAGTTTTGAGATAGAATTTTTGAGCTTAGAAAAGAACATATCTGGGGATCCTTATTTATAGACGAAGAGCGTAACTGACTGACAGCAATGTTTGTAACCGTCTGGTAGTGGGCCGTTCAGAGCCATGCGGAGTTTGTTACTGAGAGTAGTGGCGTCAGAGATCGTTCAGGGCCACGTGGAGCTTGTTGCGAAGAGTGGAGTGGTGTCCGTTGTTGTGACGTGCCAGAGAGTGGTGGAGCTGTATGGAATCCGTTGCAGAGAGTGGAGCAGGGTGTCGGTTCTTGTCGTGGCTTGTCAGAGAGTGGTGGAGCCACGTGGAATCCATTGCAGCGAATGGAGTAAGGTAGTGGCCCTTGTCATGGCTTGCCAGAGAGCTTGGATCCGTTGGCTGAAGCTCGACTGGGATGCCTGATGGAGCAGAATGGCCCTTTACATCATCATTCTAGGAGAGGCTCGGATGTTTCGAGGTTGCTGACGAATCTAATATTGTCGGATGCTTCGGGTGCTGACATCTCAGGCGGGAGTCACCTGCTGTAGGAGCTCGAACGGAGATTTTCTGTTGGTGAAGTCCGGGGAAGTCCGATCGCTAGAGAAGTCCATCTGAGATTTATCTGATGTGGAAGCTCATCTGAAGATCATCCGTCGGGGAAGTCTAGTTTTATGGGAAGCCTGGTAGGAGGTCGACCAGCGATGGACTTCGGATAGTGCTAGGGAGACTCGACAGACATCAGAGGCAATTGGCTATCGCAAGGACCCAGCTGCTGGAGCTCGTCCGGAACCCATCTGCCGGAGAAGTAGCTCGGCTGAAGTCTACCTGTAATAGAAGTTCGGAGGGAATTCATTTACAGTAGAGGCTTGAATGAAATTTGCTTACAGCAGATGTCTGGGATAGACAACCCGCTGTAGGAGTTCGGAGTAGACCGTTCATAGTAGAAGTTTGGCTCTCACGGGAGCTCGATTGGGATCCGGAAGGCAGTCGACCATCGTGGAAACTTGGATGGAGTCTGGTTACCGTAGAAATCTCGCTATCGGGGAAGCTCGGATGCAGACGAAGTCTGGAAGAAGTTCGGAAAATAGTTGGTTGCTGTAGAAGGTCGGCTAACAGTGGGGCCCAGAGGGCCTTTGGAGTGGCCTAGTGGATGAGTGCAGAAGTTCATTGTCGGAGAAGTCCGGACGGTCGAGGGGGTTCGGAGAGACGCCACACCTAAGGTCGGGAGCCAGAAGAGCCCTGGAAGGATCGGTCTTTTACAAACTTCGACCGGGGGGTATTTTATACCCAACAGTATCTTATTAGATATGGTGCAGTCCACGATATGTTTCATGGATCTTTCGATATCCTTCTGGGGATATGGTCTCGAGGCTGCAGCGTATATCTTAAATAAAGTACCTTCTAAGTCTGTTTCTAGCACTCTATATGAGATATGAAAAGAGAAAAGATCCAGTCTTAAGCATCTTAAGATTTGGGGTTGCCCAGCTTATATAAAAAATATTGATGGACATAAGCTGGATGCTAGATCAAAAAAATATAGGTTTGTAGGTATCCCAAGGAGAGTATAGGATACTACTTCTACCATCCTACTCAACAAAAGGTGTTTGTTGGTAGGCATGCCATTTTCTTGAAGAAAGAGTTTATCCAAGAAGGTGGCAGTGGGAGGTCTGTTGAACTTGTGAAAGTTCAAAATCTACAACCCATTCAGGATTCACAAACTGATTCTCAACCAGATGTACCCATTATTGAGGCACAGTTACTACACACACCTCCTCTCTGAAGGTCAAGTAGAGTGTGTAATATACCACTCAGGTATGGGTTTATCATTGAGAATGACAACATATCCCACATCATTGAGAATGATGATCCCATGATCTATTCGGAAGCTGTCATGAGTAGCGACTCTGACAAGTGGCTTAGTGCCATGAAATTCGAAATGGACTCCATGTATACCAACCAAGTTTGGACTTTGGTTGATGCACCTGAGGGTGGGACCCCAATAGGCTACAAATAGATCTTCAAAAAGAAGATTGGAGCAGATAGCCAGGTAGAGACCTATAAGGCCAGGCTGGTGGCAAAATGTTTCAAACAAAAGTAAGGTGTCGATTATGGAAAAACCTTTTCATCGATAGCCATCCTCAAGTTTATTCGGATAATGCTTGCTATTATTGCATACTATGACTATGAGATCTGACAGATGGATGTCAAGACTGCCTTCCTCAATGAAATCCTTAAGAAAGAAGTCTATATGACTCAGCCAGAGGAATTTGTCTCTAGTGGAAAAGTAAATCATATATGCAAGCTGAATAGATCCATTTATGGATTGAAACAAACATCGAGGAGCTGGAACATCCATTTTGATGAGACAGTCAAATTGTTTGGCTTTATCAAAAATGTGGATGAGCCTTATGTGTACAAGAAGACTCGTGGGAGTACTATTGTCTTCTTGATCTTGTTTGTGGATGACATACTGCTCATTGGGAATGATGTTCTGATATTGCAATCGATTAAGACATGGCTATCACAAAATCTTTCCATGAAAGATTTGAGTGAAGCATCCTATATACTTGGTATAAAGATCTATAGGGATAGATCAAAAAAGATGCTAGACTTATCCCAGTCTAGGTACATTGACCTTGTGTTGAAGAGATTCAACATGGAGGAAAGTAAAAGAGGTTACTTGCCCATAGGTCATGGCATACAACTCTCTAAGAAGATATCTCCTAAGATACCTGAAGAAAGAAATAGAATGAGTTCTATTCCTTATGCTTCGACTGTAGGATCAATTATGTATGCTATGTTATGTACTAGGCCTGATGTGGCTTATGCCTTGGATGTTGTAAGCAGATTTCAAGCTGATCTCGAGAAGGATCATTGGAAAGCTGTGAAAAATATACTCAAGTACATGAGAAGGACTAAAGATATTTTTCTAATATATGATGGATCTGATTTAAAACTGAAAGATTATACTGATTTTAGTTTTCAATCTTATCTGGATGATAGCAAATCTATATCTGGATATGTGTTCACTCTGTATGGTAGTGCAGTAAGTTGAAAAAATTTTAAACAGTAAACTGTTGCTGTCTCAGTCACTGAGGTTGAGTATATTGCTGCTAGTGAGGCTACTAAGGAGACCGTCTGGATGAAGAAATTCATCATAGAGTTGGATGTAATTTTAGGGATTGAACAACCAGTACCCCCTTATTGTGATAATACTGGGGCAGTTGCTCAAGCCAAAGAATCAAGGTCTCATCATATATCTAAGCACATTCTAAGACGGTTCCATCTTATTCAGGAGATAGTCGAAAGATGCGATATGATCATGGAGCGAGTTGACATCAAGAATAATATAGCAGACCCGTTTACTAAAGTCTTATCAATGTAGCAGACCTGTTTACTAAAGTCTTATCAATGTAGCAGTTTGACCACCATCTTGATAGCATGGGCATCAAGTATAGGAGTGATTGGCTTTAGTGCAAGTGGGAGATTGAAAGAATAATACCCTACAAGTCAATCGTATATGAAATGTAATAGGATATTTTTTATAATTTATCTTCCAGACTCATATAATTGATATTAATATATTAATAAAATAAGTATTTTTGATTCATTATATGCTGTATTTTTTTGTTCTTAAGATTATAATAAATCCTATTGGTCCGAGCAATATTTTAGGGCCATGATGAGATCACGCCAGTGAGCTCTAAATCCTTGATAGCCATGATCTAAAATATTTTTAGTCGTTGATCCATCGAGTTAGAGATCCATGATACCAGTAAGACTGGCATATCCTATGTATGCTCAGAAATGAGGATGGTAGATCTCATAATCACTTCTGTGGTGATACTAATACAAGGATATGGATGCTCATTAGAGAATGAGTTTATTGAATGGATCTGTGAGAGAATATTAGATGGAGTCTTATTTATATATCAACTGATGATTCTCTAGTGGGAGTTGTATAAGTGATCCTTTGGCCTGAGATCGTCATGGTACCTTGTGTACATAGATCCATATTTTGGTTCACTTCTTAACTTGATTCTTTGATCCTTGTATGGGATGTTTTAGATGTGGTGAAATGAGCACGGAGGTTGTGAGTGATCAATAAGAGATCAGTCACTCCTAATAAGGAGAGCAAACATCCTATATGATCTCATAGGTCGGTGATTTTGAAAGTCTTTGACCAAAGTAAGATGATAATTAGAAAAGAGTTTCTAATGTATCATCAATTGAATCATCACCTTTTGATTGAGATACATAAAGATAAGTGATTGAGTTTGATATATTTTCATACCCATAGCTCATCTGGAATGTTGTTTGACTGAAGGATTGAATTACACGGTAACTTACCACTGAAGGATATTTTGATAAATTTTTACTAAAATTTTAAATTTTTTGGATCATCATGATATATTTCTAGATATCAATCTTGACTGATAGACTTATTAGAATTAAAAAGTTTAATTCAAAAATTAATTAAAAAGAGTCCTAGTTGATTGGGACTCTTCATGTGACATAATCTAATCGGATTAGGATTATGTCGAAAGTCTGGATCCACTGCTGGTTAAATTTGACACCCAATGGGTCACACATTTTAAAATTTGATCTTGATCTAATTTAATTAAGATTTAATATAAATTTTAAGAATTAATTTGATATGCTAGTATATTGTATTAATTTAAGTTTCTAAATTGGTTTAGATTAAAGTGTTTGAGCTAACCTTGACCAGTTGTTTTTGACCTAATGGGATTGGGTCTATTTTGATTGGATTCTTATCCAACTTAAAATAATTTCAAATAGAGAAGGACTCCTCTATTTCCACCAGCTGCCATGCTAAAAATAAATTGCTGCCCCACTCTTTTTAGCATGTGAAGATGAAGAGTCCTTCTTCATAAAGGATCTTATCTTAACATGTTGCCTTAAATGCTCAGCCAGAACTCTTTTGATTTAATGCCAAATTAATATGAGATTTTTGTGGGACACACAAGAGGAAGAGTCCTTCTATGTGAAGGCTCTCCTGTGTCAAAAATTCTACATGGTGAATTTATTCACTACATGAGAAAGTAGAGTGCCAAAGGTTGGTGCCCCTTGGTCCTTCTCACATCCCTTGGTCCCTTATTTAAATGGGACATCCCATATGACCCAGGTGCCAGATTTTTGGGTGCAAACCAAAGATAAGAGGCATGTAAATCAGTAGAAAAATTTTGAAAAAAAATTGAGAAAAAGGCAAGAAAAATTTGGGTGGCAAAAGTTGTAAGAAGGGTGGTGAGAGATTTAGCAAGTATTGCTAGTGTGCCCTAGAATTTGATCTTTTTATGTGTTGGAGCCCAAAATCAAATCCTAGATTGTGAGATATCTGAAGAGTATCTTCTTCACATGATTCTAGTAGCAAGATCGAAAACAACTGGGCTTTGGTATGATCGTTCCTTGAGTTTGAAGCTGGCAGTGTTCTTGAGAAGACAAGGCTGCGACAGTGTATCGGTTAGGAAGGACCTTGGCCAACTTCTATGTGGATTAGCAGTGGAGGACTTCTACTTCAGAGTCTCATGGAGATCATCAATGCGCCACATTGTATTTTTGATGAAAATAAAAATTCTATCCCTTTTGCATGCTTTTTTGTTTTGATCGACATCAGCAAGGTGATTCTAGGGTTTGGATTTTAGCTTGATAGTTTTAACTGTTAAAGCTATTGACTTATTTAATTTTAAAATTTTAAAAATTACTTTCCACTGCATGGCCAGAATCCAACAGCTTCTACATCAAGAACAAGGAGAAAGGCTGCCGTTCAAGTGTTGAGTTCGTAATTAAATATCAAAGGTTAATCAAAGGTTCAAAAGGCTAAGATCCTACTTAGAAAAGAAGGATCTATAATAAGAAGAAAGGTTTAAAGTTGATCCCCATAGATATCTGTGGAGATCGGACATGTGTGCGGCTCAAGAACTTTTAGATCTAAGATCATCGATTGTGGTGTATTTCAACCCACACAAGGTATTGAGATCCGATATCAATTTTAATTTTTAATTTTTAGATTATATGCATGTCTTAGATCCAGAGCTTAGGTAGATGTAGATTAGATCTATAGTATGTGGGGTTAAAGTGTTTAACTTAGATCTATTTTCGTTGTTGTTTCAAAATATTTTAAAATCTATGTATGCTAGTCTATCCGATTTTCTAACAGTGGTATTAGAGCCATAGGTTCTTTAAGACATATATAATCTAATTTTTATGTTAGATCTAAAAGTTTAGATAATTTAATATTGATCTTATACTGGTATAAGGTTGTCCTGGTATAGAGTTTATCTCCTATATCGAAAAGATTGTCCTAGCACAAGATTGATTGATTTTGAGAATAATTTTTGAAATATTTAAATCAATCTTTTAAATCTAAAAATTAATGTATATGATATATCTTTATTCATGTTATATCTAAAATTAAAATAATTAAATATTCACATCGGACTGATATAAGATTATCCTGTTATAGGGTTTATCCTCTATATTGAAAAGGTTGTCCTAGTTTGATGTGAACCAATTTTTTGAAAAGTATTTTTAAAGTATTTTAATCATTATTTTAGATCTGGTTATACATATATTTGATCTGTGTAAATTTAATTTAGATCTAAAAATTAATATATATGTGATATATGTTTATAGTTTAGATCTAAAACTTGATATATGTGATATATGATATTAGGTTTAGATCTGAAACTGTTTCAAGATCATAAGCCACTAATGCATGCAATAAAAAATAATCAAAAAAATATTTTTAAAATCTAAAAATTATATTATTGTATGTGGGTATTGTTGTGATCCAGATGGTGTGCCCAAGGCCCAGGGGACCAAGGCTAAGGCTAAGGTCCATTATTCATGAGGGCTTCATGGAGACTCTAGGGCTAGTTGGGCCCTAGGTTGAAAGGCTGTGGGCCTTTCGGGTTCTTGAGGTCTAGGTTATATGGGCCTCAAGGGACCAACTCTTTATGGGTCAAGTCTAGACCCAGGATATGTAAGATTAGGTCGAGTCATAGGTGTACATGGGCTTGGATTAATCTAATCTCCCATAGAGTTGGTTAAGGGAGTTTTGGGTTTGGGTCACTTGACCCGGTGTTTATATATACATGTACTTGTATAGGTTTGATCAAGCCAAGTAATAGACGACTCTTTCTCTCAAGTCTCTCTCTCTTCTCCCTCTCTCTCCAGCCATCCTCCATGCCCCAGGAGCAAGAAACCCTAGGGTTTCTTGCCACCAGGTCCAGATAAGGAAAGAAAGAAGGGAGGTGCTAGCCCCTTCCTCCTTGCAGCCGCCAACCAGATTGCACCCCTCCTCTCTTGAAGTCATCCAAACACTAGGTTCAGGACTTGGAATCTCTTGAGAAGAGGTTGGTACAAGTTTCTTTCAGATCTGGAGTTGATCTGAGGTCGTTTGAGGTGCGGGTGAGATCTCCATCAACAGATCTACAAGAAAGGCTGCAGCAGGACAGATATGCAAGGTCTGTCTCCACCTACCTTCTTCCCTATCTAGAATGCCTCAATTCAAGATCTACAATTGGAGGACCTCGGTCCATGTCTGATCTAGTTGAGTACCAGATCTTGGATTTTTTAGAGGTGATTTTAGAGGCGTTCTTCATCTGGAACGAAAGGCTGATGAAGAAGATAGTAACCAGGCTGATTTCGTCAAGGGCCTTCAATCGAGTCCAGAAGTCTCCAGATCTATTTGTTGCTGGTTCTGATGCACTCAAGGTCCATGGGAGGAGTCAAGATCATGCTTCAATAGTTGGTATCAGAGTCATGATGGTGAGGAAGCGGGTCCAAACACGAGAAGTTGAAGATCTCAAGTGCTGAAAATTTTCAGCAAGGTACCATCAAGGTATATTCTACACTTCTTGATTTTATATTGCTTGTTTGGCTTAGATCCATTCATGGGTAGCAATATGAAGGTCGATGTTGAGAAGTTTGATGGCAAAGAGAATTTTTCTATGTGAAAAATTTGGGTGGAGGATCTTCTGGTGCAAGCAGATCTGGATCAGGCTTTGGATGAGAAGCCTGAGGGAATGACAGATAGACAGTGGGCATTGTTGGAGAAGAAAGCATGCTCGGTGATCAGAGGATGTTTGGTGGATGCGGTGTTGTATTCGATGCTGGAAGAAAAGACCCCGAAAGGCTTTTGGTCGAAGTTGCACACCATGTATATGGGGAAGAATATGTGCAACAAGCTAATGCTGAAGAAGAGGTTGTACAGTCTTCAGATGCAGGAGGGATCTGATGTGATTGGCCACATTCAGAGATTCGACCAGTTGTGCATGGAGTTGATGAATATTGGGGTGAAGCTGGATGAGGAGGATAAGTCCCTGTTGCTTTTGTGTTCACTACCAGGATCATATGACTCTTTGGTGACTACACTGCTCTACGACAAGGAGACTCTGGAATATGAGGACATGATCTCGGTGCTGAGGTCTAATGAGCAAAGGAAAAAGTTGACCAGAGATCGGGCTCCCCAGAAGGGTTTGGTAGTAGGGGAGAGGATAGGCAGAGGTAGAGGCAGAAGCAAGTCCAGGGGGCGGTCCAAGTCCAGGAAGGAAAAGAAAGAGGTGAAATGCTTCAAGTGCAATGAGTTCGGGCACTTCAAGCGAGAATGTCCACTATGGAAGAGCAAGAAGGGAGAAAGAAGTGGCTCAGAATCAGTGAGTGCAGTTGTTGGGCAGCAGGTGGAGGATGATCTACTTGTGGTATCAGATGGTCACAGGCATTACACAGAGGAGTGGACACTAGACTCTACGTGCTCACATCACTACACACCACACAAGTCTTGGTTTGCGACATACACCAAGACAGATAAGGGATCAGTGACTCTAGGCGACAATCATCTTTGCAAGGTGGCTGGGATAGGGACAGTCAGGGTGAGGATGTTTGATGGGATTGTGAGGACATTGATAAATGTAAAGCACATCCCGGAGCTGGAAAAGAATCTGGTGTCACTAGGCTACTTGGAGAGCAGTGGATACAGCTTCAGCAGTAGAGCTAGAAGCGGAGTACTGAACATCTCCAATGGAGCTATGGTAGTGATGAGAGGCAGGAGGTTGGACAATAACCTCTATTGCATGGAGGGATCTGTGGTGATCGGAGAGTCTGATGCAGTAGCTGCAGCACAGGACCAGCAGGGGGCTTACAGGATGTGGCACTACCGCCTAGGCCACATGGGTGACAAGGGGCTGAGGGAGTTGAGCAGGAGAGGACTCATCTCTGATCTGGAGGATGGTGTTACAGGAGAGATCTGTGAGCCTTGCCAGATGGAAAAGCAGAGGAGAGTTCAGTTCAACATCAGTACAGCCCGCAGTGCAGCCCCTCTAGAGTTAGTACACACGGATGTGTGGGGACCAGCCCCAATTTTAGCTAGGAATGGGGCCAGATACTTCATGACCTTGATTGATGATTTCTCAAGGAAACTCTAGATTTACTTCATGAGAGAGAAGTCAGAGGTCTTCACCAAGTTCAAGATTTGGAGAGCGAAGGTGGAGAAGGAGCAGGGGAGGAGTGTGAAGTGTCTGAGGTCAGACAATGGCGGGGAGTACACCAGCAGAGAGTTCTAGGACTACTGTGAAAAGTGTGGGATCAGGAGACACTTCTCAGTTAAGGGGACTCCACAGCAGAATGGGGTGGCCGAGAGGATGAACAGAATACTTCTGGAAAAGGCACGATGTATGAGGCTGCAGGCAGGGCTTTCAAAGGAGTTCTAGGTTGACACAGTAGACGCAGTGGGTTACTTGGTCAATCGATCACCTCACACCAGGTTGGATGGCAGGCTTCCAGAGGAGGTGTGGTCTGGGAGGACAGTTGGGCTGGGCCATCTACGAGTTTTTGGGTGCACGGCCTATGTGCACATTGGAGCTGGTGAGCAGAGCAAGCTAGACGTCAGATCATGCAAGGCGGTGTTTCTAGGCTATCCGCAAGGAGTCAAGGGATACAGGCTATGGGATCCCTTGGAAAAGAAGGTCATCATCAGTTGGGATGTGACTTTTGATGAGGAGTCAGTCCTATGGAGGCGAGCAGGCGTGGAGGAGCAGCAGGAGCAGAAGGAGGTCCAGCAGGGCGCTGCTGGATAGCTAACCTCTTTGATTTTGCCTCTTGCAGGTACTACTGGAGGACATGACATTCAGGTGGAGCACCTACCTAAGGTGTCTCCACAGGTGGAGAGGACTCGAACGGATGATCGAGATGGAGAGGTCCAACAGGAGCAAGCTAGACCGAGGACTGATATCGGTGTTGCCCTACACAAGCCCAAGAGGACCATCAGGCAACCGGACCGATATGGCTTCGAGGAGACACTGTCATATGCCCTGGTGATAGCGAATGGAGACCCATATATGTATCAGGAGGCTATTGAGAGCCAGGACAGAGAGCGGTGGGTCCAGGCAATGTTCGAGGAGATGCAGTCTCTCCACCAGAACCAGACGTGGCGATTGGTGCAGTTGCCACAGGGGAAGAGGCCCATTGGCTGCAAATGGGTCTATAGTCACAAGGAAGAGCCTTCAGAGCAGGGAGGTATCAGATTCAAGGCGAGGTTAATGGCCAAGGGATACTCCCAGAAGGAAGGCATCGACTTCAGCAAGGTCTTCTCTCCCGTCGTCAGACATACTTCCATCAGAGTGTTGCTGAGCATTGTAGCAGCTCAGGATTTAGAGTTGGAGCAGATGGATGTCAAGATGGCATTCCTCCATCGGCATTTGGAGGAGAGGATTTACATGGAGCAGCCATCCGATTTCAGGGATCCAGGATCAGAGGGAAAGGTTTGTTTATTGTAGAAGTCGCTGTACGGGCTGAAGCAGTCGCCGAGGCAATGGTACAAGCGGTTCGACTCCTATGTGCACAGCATTGGACTTTCCAGGTGTGAGTTTGATTCCTGTGTTTATGTTCAGTCTCTTGAGGATGGTTCTAGGTTGTTCCTACTCTTGTATGTGGATGACATGCTTATAGCATGCAAGAGTAGGAAGGTTGTGCAAAATCTGAAGGCATCCTTATCTCGGAAGTTTGAGATGAAGGATTTGGGCCCTGCAAGGAAGATCCTAGGCATGGAGATTTTCAGAGACCGAGTCCGGAGGGTGCTGCATCTATCTCAGGGGGGCTACATACAGAAGGTCTTAGAGAGGTTCGGGATGAAGGGAGCAAAGCCGGCGGAGCTGCCACTTGCCGGTCACTTTAGACTCTCGAAGACCATGGTGCCACAGACTGAGGTGGAGGCTCAGGAGATGGAGACGGTCCCTTATGCTTCAGGAGTTGGGAGCTTGATGTATGCGATGGTCTGTTGTAGGCCAGACATCGCTCATGCAGTGAGTCAGGTTAGCAGGTTCATGGTGCAGCCTGGCAGGGAGCACTGGAGAGCTCTGAAGTGGATATTCAGATACCTGGCGGGTTCAGTTGGAGTTGGCATCTGCTACGGACAGCGAGGAGGTGCAGTGGGATACTTTGACATGTCCAAGGAGGCTCAGGGGCTGATTGGCAGTTATGTAGATGCAAACTTCGATGGAGATGTGGATACTCGGAGGTCTACGACAGGCTTCATCTTTAGCCTGTATGGAGGTCCTATTTCTTGGAGATCGAGTCTGCAGCCTATCACAGCCTTATCCACTACAAAGGCAGAGTACATGGGGCTTACAAAAGTAGCTAAGGAGGCAATTTGGCTGAAGGATTTGTTGACGGAGATGGGCCTTACTTAGGAGGCCATTAGAGTGCACTGTGACAGCTAGAGTGCACTTCTACTAGCACAGAACTCAGTCTATCATGTAAGGACAAAGCACATCGATATTCGGTATCATCGGATCAGGGAGCTTGTGGAGGATGGTGAGGTGGAGCTAGTAAAGGTACACACCAACGAGAATCCAGCTGATGCACTTACGAAGGTACTTCCACGGGATAGCTTTCAGAGATGTGTTGAGCTGATTCGACTGATGGACAGAGTGGAGCTGGTTGAGGCCTTGGGACACCAAGGTGGAGATTGTTGTGATCCAGGTGGTGTGCCCAAGGCCCAGGGGACCAAGGCTAAGGCCAAGGTCCATTATTCATGAGGGCTTCATGGAGGCTCTAGGGCTAGTTGGGCCTTAGGTTGAAAGGCTGTGGGCCTTTCGGGTTCTTGAGGTCTAGGTTATATGGGCCTCAAGGGACCAACTCTTTATGGGCCAGGTCTGGACCCAAGATATGTGAGATTAGATCGAGTCATGGGTGTACATGGGCTTGGGTTAACCTAATCTCCCATAGAGTTGGTCAAGGGAGTTTTGGGTTTGGGTCACTTGACCCGGTGTTTATATATACATGTACTTGTATAGGTTTGATCAAGCCAAGTAATAGATGACTCTTTCTCCCAAGTCTCTCTCTCTCTTCTCCATCTCTCTCCAACCATCCTCCATGCCCCAGGAGCAAGAAACCCTAGGGTTTCTTGCCACCAGGTCCAGATAAGGAAAGAAAGAAGGGAGGTGCTAGCCCCTTCCTCCTTGCAGCCGCCAACCAGATTGCGCCCCTCCTCTCTTGCAGTCACCCAAACACCAGGTCCAGGACTTGGAATCTCTTGAGAAGAGGTTGGTACAAGTCTCTCTCAGATCTGGAGTTGATCTAAGGTCGTTTAAGGCACGGGTGAGATCTCCATCAACAGATCTATAAGAAAGGCTGCAGCAGGACAGATCTGCAAGGTCTATCTCCACCTACCTTCTTCCCTATCTAGAATGTCCCAATTTGAGATCTACAAATTGGAAGACCTTGGTCCAGGTCTGATCTGATCGGGTACCAGATCTTGGATTTTTGAACAGTGATTTCAGAGGCATTCTTCATCTGGAACGAAAGGCTGACGAAGAAGACAGCAACCAGGCTGATTTCGTCAAGGGCCTTCAATCGAGTCCAGAAGTCTCCAGATCTATTCGTTGCTGGTTCCGCTGCACCCAAGGTCCATGGGAGGAGCCAGGATGATGCTCCAATAGGTATGACTTGAATAAATTAAGTTTAGTGATCAAACTACAATTAGGATCAATTGATTAGATCAGACTAGAACCCGTTATCGATTTTGAGCAGTTGATTGAATCTAATCAATTATTGGTTAGGATTAGATCAAAGGGGCTCAAAGTCAGTTTTAGTTGTAGTTGATCATATTGATTCATATTTTATTATGAATTGATTAACTCAAGACCTAATTTGGCTCAATGGTTAGGGCCCATTTCAATAGGTTAACTCGATCGATTCTAATCGATCAATTTGATGTCTAAGGTAAGTATCTAAATGGTGGTTATTTAATTGATTCCATTATTTGATCTGATTAATTTGTTGGTGTCTAAAAAAGATAACGGAGGAATTCTCACTCATCTTAATTTATCTGATCATTTTGGGAGATTTAGTTTCGTACTAGGTTACTTGTTGACTCGAGTTCACTTATACCGACTAGGATGGTCAGACATATGGATGTGCTGACCTGAACTGATCGGTCAGATGTCATATCTACTGATTTAGAAGAGACCTAAATCTAAATTTTCTTACTAAATATTAAGTCTAAAGATCTTCCATCATTGTAGAGATGTGGATGCCTTCCTAGCATTGATTGTTCTTGGCTGGTTACACTAATTCGGTTGCATCGAAAAAGTACAACCACTTTATTGATATTTGATGTCTCAAGGTAGAGATGGGGTTGGGCCCAATAACTGTTAGGTGAGGGCCTCAATAACAGCTTTACATCTGTTGGTGAACGATGGATTTGACTTAACTAAGAAATATATCAATAACTGTTAGGTGAGGTCATAGGACTTAGAGACCAAGCCCACTGCATCTTGCATAGTGAAGCAATAGACAAGGTGTTGTCCACTCATTGGTCTATACTGACCAATAACTATTAGGTGAGGTACATATGGATCCATGGGATCATAGTATCTACTAAAAATTGATCATATATAGATTTTCATTTCTTCACCCGAGGAGTGTGGGAGATTCAAAAAAATAGTGGGAGCCTTGTGAAGGAAATTTATGGTAGTGCAGTACATACAATTTTAAAATTTTATGCAGTAAAAATAATAGATTAAATAATTTAATTCTAATCATATGTATAAGATCTAATTTTAGACTATCACATTAAAATTTTTGATATAAAAAATATATATTTTAAATCTGAAAATAAAAATCACATCGATCTCATCAATGCTGAAATTCTAGATCTAATTATTAGATTTACCATAGGAATCAAAATAAGTTAGAGATCGTTATCAAATAAATTTTGATCTTGATCTTCTCTAGTCCAACAATTGGAGAGGGTATTCCTTAGGTCACTCACAGCTACACGAAGTCATCTGGCCTCTATAGAAAAATCTATATGAAGACTGGCGCAGATCAGGGGCTCGGAGATGCTAGTCTGCGAACAACTTCGATAGCTGATCTTTTTCTTCTTCTACAAGTATCTTAGATACTCTAAAGTGATAAAAGATCTAGAGGAGGAAGACAGGAGGAGAAAAGGCTCTGAAAATTAAAAATCTACAAGAGAATTGATTATAGGATGTCCAAGAGAGGGATCCCCTTTTTATAGACTAGAAATTGGGACTTTCCAAAAAAGGGTGCCATAAATCAATGCCAAAACCTCTCTTTGGCATCCCAAAAAATTCCAAAAAAATTAGTAAGATGTGAAAAAGGAATTTAAAATCTTACACACTAAATAATTATTCAAAAAAATAAGAAAAAAAATAATATGACTCCAACAATATACCATATATGAAAAATCTCTTTCCTAGTCTGCATCTTATCTCTAATTTGGATCGCATTCGAATTAGGCAAAAGATAATATTATGACTCATCAGCTATAGCCAACCACTCTTATTAGTTTCTATCTTATGACACCAAAAATCACAACCCAAATCTAATTAGACATGGAGAAATTGGCATGGATCCAGATGTGGCGCAAAAGATAAGGATAGAGTCCTAGTCTGACTTGGACTCTTCATTTCTAATTTAATTCTAATTCAATTCAAATTTGATTGAAAATACTGATAGAAATAAATTTAATCTAATTAAAAATCTAAATATCTTATCAAATTTTTAATCCAATTAGGAATTAGCTGAGTCTAAATCTTGATCGAATCAGGATCAAATTTTTCTTATAATCGGGTTTGATCATATCAATCCCAATCTGAGTCGAATTGAATCTAATTCAATTAGACTTGTTTCAAAGCTCTTTACATAATAAAATTGAGTCAATTAGTAATCTAATTACTAATTAATTCTTCATAAATGGTAGAGTCTCAGTCTCAGTGGGACTCTCCTATAGAGTCCTAGTCTAAGTAGGACGCTTCACCAGAGTCACAATCCAATTGGACTCTTTAGCCATCAGATCTGACTAAATCTTCTAATGCGTGTGACCCCATAGGTTCAAACCTAAACTAGTAATATAGGAATAACTTTCTATACCAATCGATGTAACCATCTAGCAATGATAATTCAACGACCAGATAGGTCGAAGTATTGCAAAGCAACCTTCTAGAACCTACTGGTGTATGGTTACTATATAATTCATCCCTTTGACCCAAATGCTCAAAGTGATGTAGGATTTAACTATCAACCCTAATTAAGTCAATCATATTATATTTCAACCTTTCAAATCTATCTCATGGATTATCCTGACCAAGATTTTGCTAAATTGAAATACACTGATACATATCTCCTACCAATTCAGAGGGGTCAATTCTATCTTGACTCACATACCGACTTGATAAGTACTCGACTGCACTCAATATCCTTTCGTCACTAAGTTAGAAACTCAGATGGTCCGATACTAAAGTACAGTGAGTTGCTTACAAGTCACTGTGGTGGTCTCAGATCGGAGGGACACTTATACCCATACCCTTCACAAGCTACTCTTGACGGCACAGTGCTCGATATATGATCATATTCGATGCAAATATACTCTTACATTCTATTTATATATTATAACAGTATCTTCATACTCCTTGGTTAAAATGACAACCAACTCATATGGCATACAACGACCTACATTTGATATCGCTATCATCCAGTAATAGTGTATCGTTTGGTAACGAATATTTTTAAGGACTTAACGATAAATTCTCCTTTGTTGATTAATAATAGTCTTAAAGACTTCATTACAATACAGAAGTTCAAAGATGATCAATTTATAATGATAATACCAAATAACTTTTATTAATAAAAATTCATATACAATTTATAAGATGAGCACAATCATCTAACGATTGACTTTGGGACATATTTTCCAACACCTTATTTATTTTTTCTAAAATAAATATTTAATAAGTATAAATATCTAACTAGAAACTATTTGTTTTACAGATAATCATATCGAGTTTCAATCCTTTAGCTCATATTCTTGACACAAATAAGTTGATTGGAGCGAACTACAAAGACTGACTCCAAAATTTGAGATTCATTCTCAATTTCGAGATACTAACCCATGTCTTAGATAAGGATGTGCCTGTGTTACCAGCTCATCCATCTCTTGATCAATGAGCCACACTTGAAAAGTGGATGGATGAGGATAATAAGGCAAAGTATTACATTCTAGCATCCATGTCCAATGATCTTTAGTGACAGTATGAAGACATGAGGACTGCTAAAGAGATGCTGACTCATCTGCAAGAATTATACGATGAACAAAGTCGCACAGCTTGCTTTAAGATCTCTCGAAGACTATTCAAAGCAAAAATATGTGATGGGCAATCCATCTATGAACATTATTTGATAATGATCAAAGACATCGAATAACTTCAAAAGCTCGAGATGAATATGGACAAGGAATTGCAGGTAGATTTGATCCTCCAGTCTCTTTCTGATTCGTATGGACGGTTCAATATGAACTACCACATGAATAAGATTGATAGTACTTTATCTGAATTACTGAACATGCTGATAACAGCTGAGGGCACCTTGAAAGGTTCAACGGATATGTTTCTGATTGTGGAGTGGGCTTTCTCTAAGAGAAAATTTTTTTTCAAGAAAAAGAAGAAGTCTGTGAAGAAGCAAAAGAATAAGGCCAAGCTCAAAAAGTAGGTTCCAAAGAAAGCTGATGATAAGGAAAAGTGTTTCCATCGCAATGTCGAAGGCTACTGGAGAAGGAACTATCCAGCATACCTGGCGACTGTGAAGAACAGAAAGAAGAATGGGTCTTCTAAAGATACATCTGACTTGCTCATAATTAAAACTAATCTAATGATTTTTCTTCTTCTAGTTGGGTTTTAAATTCTAGTTCAAGTACTCATTTGTGTACTTCTATACAGGTTCTTAAAGAAGTTAGAGGGCTGAGGGAAGGCGAGATCACTCTCTGGATTGGTAATGGAGCAAGGGTTGCTGCTATGGTCATTTTGATCTATCCTCTGTAATTACTATTAGAAATTAGTTTAATTTGGAAAGACTGCTATTATGTACCTATAGCCAGTTAAAATTTAATTTCTGTATCTATGCTAGCACAGGATAACTATAATTTTTATTTTAATAAAGATATGTGTGCAATTTATTTTGAAAATAAAGTTATCGCACGTACTTTCTTGATTGACGATCTTTATCATTTGCATATAGATGTGAGTGTTAACATTAATGAGCAAACTGTGAATGCTATAAGGTCTAAGAGATTTGAGATAAGATTAGTCAAAAGTATCTATGGCACCTTAGGCTAGGCCATATAGGAGAGGACAGACTCAACAAACTGAAAAAAGATGGTCTTCTTGGACCATTGACTTTCGAGTCTTATCCAGTTTGTGAGTCTTGTCTTCAAGAAAAAATGACTAAGCTGCTCTTTATGGAATAAGAAGAAAGGGCCATTGAGATATTAGGCCTGGTACACACTGACATGTGCGGCCCATTCGATGTACAAGTTAGGGATGGCTATGTCTACTTCATAATTTTTACTAATAATTATTCGCGGTATGGTTTTGTATATTTGATGCATCATACATATGAAATCTTTGAAAAGTTTATGAAGTTCAGACATAAAGTAGAAAAATAGACTGAAAAATTTATTAAACTTTTTCGATCAGATCGAGGAGGGGAATATCTTAATGGAGAATTTCAGGCTTATCTCAAGGATAACAGCATAGTCTCACAGTGGACATCTCTAGGGATGTCTCAGCTCAATGGGATATCTGAAAGGAGGAATCGAACTCTATTAAATATGGTCTGATCCATAATGAACTTCACAGACCTTTCTGTTTTTCTCTGAGGACATGCATTACTTTCTGTAATTTATCTTTTGAATCGAATCCCCTCTAAATTTGTTCCTACCATACCATAGAGTTATGGTATGGTAAGAAGTCGACTCTTGGGTACCTCAAGATTTGAAGATGTCCGATCTTTGTCAAGTGACAACAGGTGGATAAATTAGAGGCTAGATCATTTAGGGCTCATTTTATAGAATTTTCTAAAAAAACTATGGGATACTACTTCTACCTTCCTGAGGATCACAATGTGATTGTGAGCCATCATGCCATCTTCTTGGAAAAGAAATTTATCCAAGATGGAGGTAGTGGAGGGAGGATTGAGCTCGAAAAGAAGGTCTCTGAAGAGCATCGAGTCCAAGAAACTAAACCCAGTAGTGAGCCAGCAGATGTGGTACCTCTTACACCTCGAAAATCAAGTAGGATCTCCCTCTTCCTGAAAGGTTCTTAGGTATTCTTATAAAGAATTTAGAGGAACCATTTCTTATGGAAGATAGGGATATTAGGAATAATCCCAAAACCTATAATAAGACGATGTTAGATGTTGACTCTGAGAGATGGATGGAAGTGATGAAGTCAAAAATTGACTCCATGCATTTCAACCAGGTTTGGATCTTAGTAGATCCACTTGAAGGTATTGTACCTATTGGATGTAAATGGATCTATAAAAAAAAAATTAGGTCAGATGGTCAGGTAGAGACCTATAAGACAAGACTGGTTGCAAAAGGTTACGGTCAATGCGAAGGCATTGACCATCAGAAAACTTTTTCGCCCGTGACCATGCTAAAATCCATCCGACCTTTGATCACGATTGTAACTTTTCATGATTGTAAAATTTGGCAGATGGATATAAAAACAGCTTTTCTAAGTGGATATCTTGAGAAAGATATCTATATGGAGCAGCCTTTGAATTTCACATCCAGTGATAGTGATTACAAGATCTGTAAGCTGTAAAGATCCATATATGGACTCAAACAAGCATCTCAAAGTTAGAACACTCACTTTAATGATGTGATCAAAACATTTGATTTCATAAAAAATAAAGAGGAGTCGTGTGTGTACAAAAAGATCAGTAGGAGCACTGTTACATTTTTCATATTGTATGTGGATGACATCCTCCTGATTGAGAATGACATTACGATGCTGACATCGGTCAAAATATGGTTGTCAAAAGAATTCACCATGAAAGACCTAGGAGAAACTTCCTACATTCTTGGTATAAAGGTCTATATGGATAGATCTAAGAGTATGATAGGACTCTCACAGCAAATGTATATAAAGGAGGTGCTGAAAAGGTTAAACATGAAAAATTCTAAGAGAGATCTTTTGCCCCTTAGGCATGGTATTCATCTCTCTAAGAAGATGTGTCCTGACACACCTAAAGACATCCAGCACATATGTAAGATCCCTTATGCTTTGGTAATAGGGAGCTTCATGTATGTCATGTTATATACATGACCTGATATAGCCCTTGCCGTGAGTGTCACGAGTAGATATTAGGCGAATCCAGATGAAGAACATTGGATTGCTGTAAAAAATATCCTTAAATACTTGAGAAGGACTAAAAATTTGTTATTGATTTTTGGTGGAGGATCGGAGTTGAAAGTTGAGGGATACACTAATTCAAACTTCATGACTGATGTCGATGATAGAAAATCTACATAGGAGTGTATTTTCTTGTGTAATGGTGGTGCAGTTAGCTAGAAAAATTTCAAGCAGCCGATCATTACAGATTCGACCATAGAAGTCGAGTACATTGCCATCTCTGAAGCTGCTAAGAAAGCCTTTTGATTCAAGAAGTTTGTTACGGAGTTGGATATGATGCCATCATATGCCATTGCACTGTATTGCGACAATAATGGTACCATAGCCCTAGCTAAAGAGCCCAAGTCTCATCAGAAATTCAAGCATATAAAGTGACGGTTCCATGCCATACACGAATACCTTGAGAAGAAGTTTACGAAGGTGCAGAGAGTCGACTCCATACAAAATGTGGCAGATCCACTGACCAAGCCTTTCAGCCAGTAGAAGATCGAAGCTCATCTTGAGAAGATGGGTCTTAGATATATGGCTAATTGGCTTTAGGTCAAGTGAGAGTTTGTTAGATGAGTGTCCTAGAAGCGAATTATTGGCTGATACATTTTATTTTTTTAGGACTTACTTTTGTACTTATAGTATTTTTATATTAATAAATGACTTTTTATTTCAATTATATTTATGTATCCATGATTTGTCTTAGAAATTAACAAAGATGATTCTGTATATTCTTAAAGGTGTTGAGAATTTGAGACATATATTATTAGTGGTTAGTTTCTAAATACTTTCAATCAAAAGATTATTATGAAAGATAGTGATCAATCCATTTAAGATCAGTGCACTGTTCACCTCTCTTTTGTGCAGATGAGTCTCGAGTTTGTAGTGTAGGAATACTGGGATGAGAGTACGGATGGTTATTAGAGAACAACTTGCACTGAGTATGACCAACATGAAAAACCACTTACATGTCTACTCTCGTCAGTGGTTATCTTGATGCTACAGTGGTGTGGGTGGTTCTTTGACCTATGGTGTTATCGGCTATTTGCAGCGAGGCTACTGAGTTTGACTGCACATTCTCTTGTTTCTAACCATTCAGATTTTTGTTATGTATATTGGCTACAGTAGGTTCAGATTTACTATTAAGAGTAAGGTGCACATAGAAAGAATCTATCGACCTTGGTGGAAAAGAAAAAGTCCTATATGATTTGTGAGATTGAGTTCAGAAAGTCTTTGACCAAAGCAAGTGTGAATACCAAAAAAAAATTTCATGGGATTCACAAGCGAACTCGAGTTGAGCCAATTTAGCATATGACTGACGATGGAATCTGACGAGTTCTCCATGACCTCTGTTAAGTCAGAACTCACAATAGAAATACTGAATCTTATGATAACTGCACCTAGGGGTTCACACTTTCATTCGACTGGATTGCCACTACATACTGCTAGGTATCACTGGTGGATTGTGGGACTCATCGGGCATTGTCTTGATGATCGATGATCCTTGAAGGATAGAATTATAATTATTCCAATCCATCGAAAAGAGTTTCGATGATATTGTGATGGAGATCATAATATATCTTACTACCAGATGGAATGGAACCTATGGGGTCACACATTAAGAGATTTAATTTTGAATTAACCAATTAAACTTGTGAAGTTCTAATTGGGTTAGAATTTAGTGAAATCCTATTAGATTTAAGAGAACCATACTAGTACATGGTTAAATCCAATTCTTCTCTCAACTTCGATTCCTTATTAGATAAGAATTGGATCAAATCCATAGCCTTGAACTTAATCTAAATTCATTTTTATTTGGGTTTAGCTAGACACCTATTTGTGGACCTAAAAGGATTAGATCAAGCCAAATAGTTGGCAAACAAATCTCCTTTTCTTCTCCCTTATTTTTCTTTTTGTGGCAAGGATTAATTAGAAAGAAAGAGGAAGCACATGCCTCCCTTTTTGGAAAGACCAAGGATGCATATTCTTGGAGTGGGTGAATGAAGGAAAGAGGGGCCCACCCCTCTTTTATTTGGGCATGGAAGGAGAGAGAGAGAGGGGCCATGGTCCCTCTCTTGTGCACTTAAAACCCTAAGGGGGTGCCAAGAGTTGGCACCCTAGCTACCTATCTTAAACATCATGTGGTGCCTCCTTATCTTGCTTTAAAAGATGAGGGCACCACATCCACTTGACTTTTGAGGCAAGGGCCTTTTCAATTGGATCTGATTTTTTAAGAAAAAAATTAGATTAAAAGATAAGTGACTTTATGAGATAAGAACTAAGTTTTTTAGCCTGATTGCATAATGATTTTGAATCAAGAAAAGGCCTATTTAAGGAGATAGTCTCCTAGGATTTTAGGCAATTGAATTTTTATGATTTCAGATCTCTCTCTCCTTTTCCATGCTATCTCTCCTTCCTCCTCTCTTTCCAATGCCCAAGTGTTGGGAATCTCATCTTCTCATATGCCCAAAGGTGAGGGTGATTGCTTCTACATCAAGAATGAGGAAAAAGGCTGCTGTTCAAGTGTTGAGTTCGCGGTCAAAGATCAAAGATTGATCAAAGATTCAAAAGACTGAGATCCTACTTGAAGAAGAAGGATCTACAATGAGAAAAAATATTCAAGATTGATTCTAATGGATACTTGTGGAGGTCGGATACGTGTGTGGCTCAAGAACCTTTAGATCCAAGTTCATCAGTTATGGAGTATTTCAACCCACACAAGGTATTGAGATTCGATCTCAATTTTAATTTTTAATTTTTAGATTATATGCATGTCTTAGATCCAGGGCTTGGGTAGATGTAGATTAGATCTATAGCATGTGGGGTTAAAGGGTTTAACCTTGATCTATTTCCACTGCTGTTTCAAAATATTTTGAAACCTATGCATGCTAGTCTATCCAGTTTTCTAACAAAACCAGCAGCATATGGGTTGGTTCTAGGCTTAATTTTGTACCTATTTTAATTCTATTTTTTTTTATCTTGTTTGATCCCTTTAGGCTTGTGAATTGGGCACTTCATATTGATGCACCTCTTTCCTACAAAATATATGAAGAAACATCAATTCTAAAAAAAATAAAGATCATTTAATCTATAAATTAATGCTTTTTTTTATCATATTTATGTATTTATCAGGTACTTCTGGTTGAGGATCTCCTTGTGGTCTAATCACAGGTATTCTTGGAATGGTTAGTAGATTGTGAACTTCTCTAAGTGAAGGGAAAATCGGTAGTTCAAAGCATACATTTTCAAAAATTTTTAGTGTGAGACTATAGATTAAACAATTTAATCTATTTGCATGCTCTAAATCTGATCTAAAAACTATCTAATTAGGATCATGTGATATGAATAAATATAACATCTGATTTTAAGTATGATTGATCATATCAATCATGCAAGCAGATCGAATCTAAAACAAGCAAACTAATCAACAGTAGATCTTATCTATAGAGATTAGATTCTTTACCAAAGTGCGGGTCGATGATCACCATTACTGAAAGATGTGGTAACATATTCTTCTTGATGTCAAGGAGTCACACAGCACATTCAGTCTTCCTGATGATGGTTATGTTGGGTTTCGGTGGTGCAGCAAAAAGGCTAGGTATTTAAAATTTTTATTCAAAATACTTTACGCACTGAAAACCCTAATGTCCAGAAATCCATGAATATAACAATCAAAGTACAATTAATATAAACCTAGATAAGAAGAATATCTATAGTGCTAATCTCAATTTTTATGAGACGTCCAAATATCCGTCCTCTAATGGTGATCCATATGAAAATCGGACCAAAGACAGCGCTCCTCCTTCACCTTGCTTCCAAAGTTCAAGCTCCTAGAACTCGATTAGCCTTGTATCGATCAGATTTCTCTAAGAACCTGACTTGACCCTTTTAGAACCTCCTCTAAACTTCTGAATTCCTTTTTTTAGGACCTTTCCAACCCTTGTTTGGATTTGATTACACTTTGTCTTAAATTCCAAAGTCTTGTCCTAAAACTAAGATGGGTTGTAAGAAAGAAAGGAGAAGTATACAGGAGAAAACAGAAAACTTTTCTGAATGCTTCGGACACCCAGCACATAGGCCTTTTTATAGCCATCAGAGGGATGCCCAAATGTAAGGACATGCTCCATCCAAAAGGCTTATCTAATCTGAATATCAGAGATAAGAGATCCTTCTGTGGGAATTTCAATGTAGGGGTAAAACAATAATTTTAAAATTTTTTCAAAATTATAATTTTATAGTGAAAATTATTAATTAATCTAATTAATTAATATATATTAACCCTACACAAGGATTTAAATATGATATATATAGCATGCATTTAAATTTGAAATTTAAACTTCTACAGTAAACGTTTTACTGTTATGTGTTCAGAACACATTACCTTCGTGCAGGTAGTTGAATGCTGTAGTCTGATCACTGTCAGAAAGGTCTGATTATTGCAATACAGCCATACAGTATGTCTGGCTTCCGTGGATCATCCACACGAAGCTTCCGGTCTGATCGACTCCTCACGAATGCTAGTTCATTGCAGAACCCTTTTGACGGCTGATGCTGATCGAACTCCTTTGATCGGTATTTGCTGATTCCTCGAATACTTTGGATCATCAGTAGAGATAGTAGAGAGGTTGATGAAGCTCTTCCTAAAATTTGATGGACTCACGACACTCGTAGCTCACCTTCTCACCTCCTGAACCCTAGGCAGAAATCCTAGGGTACTCTCAGAAAAACCCTGCACCCTTTCTGTTTCTTTTCTTTTCTTTTCTCATGCATAGAGCCTTTCTCATGCCACCCTTTCTCTCTCAGATCAGATGTTCATGCCCCACCTTCTCTCTCATTTTAAAATGGTGCAAGACCGCATCTTTTCAGCATTTTCACCGCGTGAGAGGATAAATCTAGGTGGTTGCTCACTTGAATTCAAATCAAATTTGAATTCAAATGCCAACCAACCTATTGCAGAACCCTTTTGACGGCTGATGCTGATCGAACTCCTTTGATCGGTATTTGCTGATTCCTCGAATACTTTGGATCATCAGTAGAGATAGTAGAGAGGTTGATGAAGCTCTTCCTGAAGTTTGATGGACTCACGACACTCGTAGCTCACCTTCTCACCTCCTGAACCCTAGGCAGAAATCCTAGGGTACTCTCAGAAAAACCCTGCACCCTTTCTGTTTCTTTTCTTTTCTTTTCTCATGCATAGAGCCTTTCTCATGCCACCCTTTCTCTCTCAGATCAGATGTTCATGCCCCACCTTCTCTCTTATTTTAAAATGGTGCAAGACCGCATCTTTTCAGCATTTTCACCGCGTGAGAGGATAAATCTAGGTGGTTGCTCACTTGAATTCAAATCAAATTTGAATTCAAATGCCAACCAACCTATCCTTATCCACTCAAGGTGTGAGAAGAGAAGGGGCATGGGTTCTTTGTGCGTGGAGAATTTACATGAGAAACTTTTTTTCGTGTAGAGAATGGGGCGCATAAAAGGATAAGGTGGCGCATGGATTAGTTGCCCATTCAAATTCAAACATTATTTGAATTTGAATGGCCAACCAACCTTATCATTATCCACTCAAAATGGTGCACACAGGTGAGGCGTGAGAAGGCTTCTGTGTGGAAGAAAATTCACGAGAACTTGTTTCTCATGAATTCAAATAGGCGCAGGGAGATAAGTCAAAGGTGGTTTCAAACCTAATTGAACCAACCTTATTAAAATAGGTTAGGCACAATTAGACTAAATTAAATCCAACACAATTAGACTTAATTAGGCTCAATAAAATTTTAATCAAATAAGGAATTGACTAAGCCCAACCCTTGATCAGATCAGGGACCAAACTACCTTGGTGATTAGGTCAACTCTTAACCTAATCGGATCAAACCCAATTGAATCCAATTCAATTGGATTTGATCTGAATTGGACTTGATCCAAAAATAATTACTCAATCAAATTGAGTTAATTAACAATCAAATCACTAATTAAACTTCTCATAAATACTGAGTCCAAATCTGATGGGCAATCGGACATTAAAGTCCATCGATATGAAACCTTGATCGCAGAGTCCCAAACCAGTGGGACTCTGACCCCGATACCCAAAATGTATGGAAATCATGATCAGAGAATCATGATTCTCAATCATAAAGTTTCAGACACGTAGGACTCAGAGTCCCCGAGCATAAGGACTCTTGGTCGAAGAGTCCCAATCAAGTGGGACTCTTCACCAGCCATCAGATCAGATAGGAACCTCTAATGTGTGTCACCCCGCAGGTTCGAACCTAAGCCGGTAGCACAGGAATCAATTTTTGTACTAATCGAAGTGACCATCTAGCAATAGTACCCAACGTCCGGATAGATCGAATAGTCACAATCGCAACATTCAGAACCTACGCGAATATGGTTACTGTATAATTCATCCCTTTTGACCCCTGTGTATAGGATGACTCAGGGTTAAACTGTCAACCCTGATCAGATCATCCGAATCATGCTCAACTCAATCAGTCCTGTGACTCCTCACTAGGACTACCTTGGCCAAGGTTTTGCTAAATTAAAATATGACTGTACACAGCTCCTGAACTGGAGTGGTCAATCCCATCTTGACACACGCACCGACAAGTCAAGTACTTGACTACACCCAGCAGCCTTCCGTCACTGAATTAGAAATTCAGGTAGTCCAGTGCCTAAATACAGTGAGTTGCTTGTAAGTCACTATGGTAGTCTCAGATCGGAGGGATAGTTATACCCATATCCCATCGGGGCAAATCTTGACAGCAAAAAAAGCTCCGGAGTCGGTCACGTTCAGTGCAGATGTACCCTTACATCTCACCTGTATGCCATATCAGTGTCTCCACACTCCTTGGTTAAGAGGATAACCAACCCATATGGTAGACAACGACCTATGCTTGATAAACATTGTTGTCCTTGGTAACAACGTATCATTTGGTTGCGAACAGATTTAAGGACTAAATGACAAATCCTCCTTTGTCGAGTCTAAATAGTCCTAAGGACTTCATTACAACATAGAAGTTCATTAGAAGATGAAACAATTTGTAATGAAAAATATCAAAATAATTTTTATTAATTTATAATTCATATACTAATATAAGAAAGAGCACAACCGTCAACAGGCTGATGATTAGCTTTGGGACACTATTTCCAACAATCTTTCACTTGGCCTAAAGCCAATCGGTGCAGTATCTAATATCCATCTTCGACTTGAAGTCGTCGAACTCCTTCACCGTGATGGCTTTAGTGAATGGGTCAGTCAGGTTCTCCTTTTCGTCGATCTTTTAAAGGTCAACGTCACCTCTATCCACGATTTTCCAGATAAGATGGTAGCAGTGCAGAATATGTTTCGTCCGCTGGTGTGTCTTCGATTTCTTTGCCTGAGCAATGGCTCCAGAGCTGTCACAATAGAGCAGAACTGGATTAACAAGGGAGGGTGCTACTCCGAGCTCGGTGATGAATTTTTTCAGTCACATCGCTTCTTTGGCAGCATCTGATGCAGCGACATACTCTACCTCGCAAACTGAATCTACCACAGTGTGCTGCTTGAAACTCTTCCAGCAGACAGCGCCACCATTAAGGATAAAAATAAATCCCAACACACTCTTGCTGTCATCATGATCAGACTAGAAATTGGAGTCTGTAAACTTCATAAGTCTCAAATCCGATTCACCATAAACAAGCCACTAGTCCTTAGTATTTCTCAAATACATCAGGATGGTTTTAACAACCTTCTAGTGATTCTCTCCTGGATCAGATTGGTATATACTCACTATCCCTAGTGAGTATGCCACATCTAGTCGTGTACATGTCATGGCGTACATGATAGATCCCACTGCCGAAGCATATGAAATTTTTGTGGGAAAATTCAGTGCAGGGGTAAAATGGTAATTTTAAAATTTTTTCAAAATCATGATTTTACAGCAAAAAAATATTAATTAATCTAATTAATTAACATGAATTTAACCTACACTAGGATCTAAATATGATATGTAGCATGCATGCATTTAAATTTAAAATTCGAATTTGAACAATAAACACTTTATTGTAATGTGTTCAAAACACAATACCTTTGTGCGGGTAGCAGATCGCCGCAATCTGATCACCGTCGAGAGAGTCTGATCATTGTGATACAGCCACACAATATGTCTGGCCTCTACGGATCATCCACATGAAGCTCCCAGTCTGATCGACTCCTCATGAGTGCTAGCTCGTTGTAGAGCCCTTTTGACGGTCGATGCTGATCGAACTTCTTTGATCGATGTCTGTCGATTCTTTGGATATTCCAGATCATCAACAAATATGCTTGAGAGGATGTTGAAGATCTTCTTAAGATTTTATGGGCTCACGACACTCGTAGCTCACTTTCTTACTTTCCGAACCTCAGGCTAAAACTCTAGGGAACTCATCGGAAACCTTGCACCCACTCGTAGCTCACTTCTCTTGGAAGGATATGAACTTCCTTCTCATGCACAAGACTTCTCACACCCCAGAATTTTTCTCCAAAAATTTTCTTCTTTCACGGCCCACTCTTCTCCTTCTTTTATAACAACGTCAAACGTCTTATCCAAAATAAAGGATAAAGATAAGTAATTGCACATTTGAATTCAAATCAAATTTTGAATTCAAATGGACACCAACACATCCCTTATCCACTAAAGGCGTGAGGCGTGGCTTAAATTGTGCATGGAGTATTTTCATGAGAAATCTTTTCTCATGTAATAAATGAGGCGTAAAAAAAGGGATAAGGCGCAAAGATTGATTGCCCATTCAAATTCAAACTTTATTTTGAATTTGAATGGCCAACCAATCATCCTTATCCATTCATATGGCACATTAAAGTGGGGCGTGGAGAGGGCTTGGCATGAGGAAAAAAATTCATGAGAAGTTCCTTCTCATGAATTCAAATGGATGCAATGGAAGTGAGGTGGCGCATGAAGATTGGGTCAAGGTGGTTTAATTATTTAAACCAACTTAATTGAACCAAATAAGTTAGGTCCAATTAGACTAATTTAAACCCAACTTAATTAGGCTTAATTAGGTTCAATAAAATTTTAATCAAATCAGAGATTGACTAAGCCCAACCCCTGATCAAATCAGGGATCAAACCATCTTGACGATTAGGTCAACTCTTAATCTAATCGGGTCAAACCTAACTGAATCCAATTCAATTGGACTTGATCCAAAAATAATTATTCAATCAAATTGAGTTAATTAGCGATCAAATCACTAATTAAACCTCTCATAAATACTGAGTCCAAATTCGATGGGCAATCGGGCATCAGAATTCATCGATATGTAATCCTGATCGAAAAGTCCCAACCAGTGGGACTCTTGACCCCGGTACCCATGTGTGGAACTCGTGATCAGAGAATCTTGATTCTCGATCACTGAGTTTCAAACATGTAGGATTTTACACCAGCCATCAGATCAGATAGGAACCTCTAATGTGTGTGACCCCGCAGGTTTGAACCTAAGCCGGTAGCACAGGAACCAATTACTGTACTAATTGAAGTGACCATCTAGTAATGGTACCTGACATCCGGATAGGTTGAATAGTCACAATCGCAACACTCAGAACCTATATGAATATGGTTACTGTATAATTCATCCTTTTGACCCCTGTGTTTAGGATGACTCAGGATTAAACTATCAACCCTGATCAGATCATCCGAATCGTGCTCAACTCAAACAGTCCTGTGACTCCTCACAAGGACTACCCTGGCCAAGATTTTGCTAAATTGAAACACGACTGTACATAGCTCTTAAACTGAAGTGGTCAATCCCATCTTGACACACGCACCGACAAGTCAAGTACTTGACTACACCCAGCAGCCTTCCATCACTGAATTAAAAATTCAGATAGTCCAGTGCCTAAGTGCAGTGAGTTGCTTGCAAGTCACCATGGCGGTCTCAGGTCAGAGGGATATTTATACCCATATTCCATCGGAGCAAATCTTGACAGCAGAAATAGCTCCGGAGTCGGTCACGTTCAGTGTAGATGTACCCTTATATCTCACCTGTATGTCATACCAGTGTCTCCATACTCATTGGTTAAGAGGATAACCAACCTATATGGCACACAATGACCTATGCTTGATAAACGTTATCATCCTTGGTAACAACATATCATTTGGTCACGAACAAATTTAAGGACTAAACGACAAATCCTCCTTTGTTGAGTCTAAATAGTCCTAAGGACTTCACCACAACATAGAAGTTCATTAGAAGATGAAATATTTTGTGATGAAAAATACTAAAATAATTTTTATTAATTCATAATTCATGTACAAATACAAAAATGAGTACAACCATCAACAGGCTGACGATTGACTTTGGGACACTATTCCCAACAATCTCTTACTTGGCCTAAAGCCAATCGGTGCAGTATCTAATACCCATCTTCGACTTGTAGTTGTTGAACTCCTTCACTGTAATGGCTTTAGTGAATAGGTCAGCCAGGTTCTCCTTTCCATCGATTTTTTGAAGATCGACATCACCTCGATCCATAATTTCTCGAATGAGATGGTAGCGACACAGAATATGCTTCGTCCGCTGCTGTGCCTTTGGTTCCTTCGCCTGAGCAATGGCTCCAGAGCTGTCACAGTAGAGCAGAACTGGACCAACAAGGGAGGGTCCTACTCCGAGCTCGATGATGAATTTTCTCAGCCACACCGCTTCTTTGGCAGCATCTGATGTGGCGACATACTCCACCTCGCAAACTGAATCAGCCACTGTGTGCTGCTTGAAACTTTTCCAGCAGATAGCCCCACAATTAAGGGTAAAAATAAATCCCGACATATTTTTGTTGTCATCATGATCAGACTGGAAACTAGAGTCTGTAAACCCTATAAGTCTCAAGTCCGATTCACCATAAACAAGCCACTGGTCCTTAGTATTTCTTAAATACTTCAGGATGGTTTTAACAACCTTCCAGTAATTCTCTCCTGGATCAGATTGGTATCTACTCACTACCCCTAGTGAGTATGCCACATTTGGTCGTGTACATGTCGTAGCGTATATGATAGATTCCACTGTCGAAGCATATGGAATCCTATCCATACGCTCTCTCTCTTGAGGTGTTGTCAGACAATCCCTCTTTGAGAGAGAAATTCCATGGCCTATCGAAAGATAGCCTTTCTTGGAATTCTCCATGCTGAACCTCTTCCGCATAGTATCAATGTACGTGGACTGAGATAAATCAAGCAACCTTTTAGATCTATCCCTATAGATCCTCATCCCTAGGATGTAGGAAGCTTCTCCCAGATCCTTCATGGAGAACTATGACGACAGCCAAATCTTTATTCCCTGTAATGCAGGGACATCATTTCTGATTAAGAGAATGTCATCCACATACAATACAAGAAATACTACTACTGGACCATTAGCCCACTTATAAATGCATGGCTCTTCTCCGTTCTTAACGAAGCCATACATCTTGATCGTCTTATCAAAACGTATGTTCCAACTCTGTGATGCCTGCTTAAGTCCATAAATGGACCTCTGTAGCCTGCACACCTTAGACTCATCTGTGGATGTGAATCCTTCAGGTTGTATCATATACACCTCTTCATCCAGCTCTCCATTTAGGAAAGCTGTCTTCACATCCATCTGCCAGATTTCATAGTCCAGATGGGCAGCTATCGCAAGCATAATCCGAATGGATTTAAGCATTACCACAGGAGAAAACGTCTCGTCATAGTCTATACCATAACGTTGACGTATCCCTTGGCAACCAGATAGGCTTTATAGGTTTTCACCTTTCTGTCTGCACCTCTCTTCCTCTTGAAGACCCACTTACACCCTATGGGTTTTACTCCTTCGGGTGGGTCAACCAATGTCTACACATCGTTGACCTTCATGGACTCCATTTCGGATTTCATGGCCTCCAGCCATTTCTCAGAGTCGGATCTCTGCAATGCATCCATGTAGGTGATCGGATCTTCATCATTTTCATTAAGTTCGATAGGATCGCCATCCCGGACCAAGAAACCATAGTATCTGTCTGGTTGACGTGGTACTCTACCAGACCGCCTTAAGGGTGCTTGAACAATGGGCTCCGAATCCAAATTTGGTTCAGGTTCAGCAACTTGTGTTGATTTTTCCACTTGCCGAACTTCGTCAAGTTCGATCTTAGAGGCAACAGTCCCTTCACCAAGGAACTCCTTTTCCAAAAAGATTGCCTTAAGGCTGACAAATACTTTTTA